>NC_057400.1:50780135-50901287 GCF_019320065.1 Cervus canadensis | reverse complement strand
TATTCATTGGAAGGACTGGTGCTGAAGCTGAAACTCCAGTACTTTGGCCACCTCATGCGAAGAGTTGACTCATTGGAAAAGACCCTGATGGTGGGAGGGATTGGGGGCAGGAGGAGAAGGGGACAATAGAGGATGAGATGGCTGGATGGCATCACCGACTCGATGGACATGAGTTTGAGTAAACTCCAGGAGTTTGTGATGAACAGGGAGGCCTGGCGTGCTGCGATTCATGGGGTCACAAAGAGTCGGACACGACTGAGCGACCGAACTGAACTGAACTGAATATGTAAAATAAACAACAAAGACCTGCTGTATAAACAGGGAATTATATTCAAAATCTTGTAATAAGCTAAAATGGAAAAGAATCTGAAAAATATATATATTGGTCACTTTACTGTACACCTGAAACTAACTAACACAACATTGTAAATCAACTATACATCAATTTAAAAATATTGAGGTGGTTTATTACATAGCTATAATAACTGAGGAACTGGGAGAGGGGAGAAATTAAGAGATACCAATGAAAATTGAGGGCATTCCAGTAAAACAATCAAGGAGTGATATGAGGTAGTTAGTTGAATGTATGACTGTAAGCAGACAACTGGGCTGGAGAGATGCCCTAGGCAACAGCATGTGGATCCTATTTAATTTCATGGGACCAGGTGAGCTCACCTAGGGTAGAAAAGAGGAGCTAGTTCAAGACTTTACTCTGAGCAAGTCCAATGTTCAGAGGTAGGGAAGAGAAGGAAAAGCCAGAAAGGTGAGACAGACAGGCAAAGAAAAAACTGAGAGAATGGTTTGTCACAATAGCTGAGAGAGAAAATTATTCCCAGAACAAAGGGAGTGGTCAACTTTGTAGAAAGATATCCAGAGTCAAAAAAGATAAGAGAAAAATTGTTGTTAGATTCAGCAGCAGAAAGATCACTTGTGACATTTAAAAAGAGCAGTTTCAGTGGGAGTGGATGGGGCAGAAACATAATGGGGATTTTCATCTCTGAGAGAATGAAAAACAGTATATTATTTCAGAGAAAGTTGGATCAGGCATGCCGTATGCAGCAAGCTTAAGTACTATCAAAACAGCCCAATTTACCTGCTTTGAAGAACAGACAGACAGGCAAAGTGTTAAGTTGTTCAGTCGTGTCTGACTCTGCAACCCTATGGACTGTAGCCCACCAGGCTCCTCTGTCCATGGGATTCTCCAGACAAGAAGTCTAGAGTAGCTAGCCATTCCCTTCTCCAGGGGATCCTCCTGGCCCCCGGATAGAACCCAGTTCTCCCACGTTGCAGGCAGATTATTTACCGTCTGAGCCACCAGGGCTTCAAGAAACAGGATAATGTATTTAGTAAATAGCATAAATATTTGGCATCAAAACTGGGTTGAAAGAGCTATGGGCAAGTTAAACTCACTGAATTTCAGTTCTTCATCTATAAAATAAGGATGAGAATACTTCTTCATAGGGTTATGTTAAGCACAAAATGAGACAATATTTTAGTACAGTACTAGGCCTATAGAAGTCTATTCAATGCTCATTCATTGAAAACACATGTATTGAATGCCTACTGTGTTCCAGGCCCTGTGCAGGTGCCTATGATCCAAGGATGGGAAGGCTCAGTCTGTGATCTCCAGAAAGCTACAGGCTAGTGAGGAGATAAGGACTTCTCAGGTGGGGCTAGTATAAAGAACCCACCTGCCAATGAAGGAGACATGGATTCAATCCCTGGGTTGGCAAGATCCCCTGGAGGAGGAAATGGCAACCCACTCCAGCATTCTTGCCTGAAGAATCCCATGAACAGAGGAACCTGGCAGCGTAGGGTCCAAAGGGTCACAGAGTGAGTCTTGACTGAAGCAATTTAGCACGCACTCACAGTGAGGAGATAAGGAAGCAATTGCATTAGTGTAAGATTATTGTGTCAGTAAGTAACAAAGGAGTTCTTAAGAAAACCTGAAGTGTGTCTAAGGGAGTGAAAGAAAGCTTTGTAGGAGGGCTAGCATTTCATCTGCGACTTGAAGGCACAGCGTGGGTTTGCTGGACAAACTGGGGAGAGTATTCCAAGCAGAGAACATCATGTGGAAAGGCTCAGGGATGGGAATGACCTAGGATGTTCTGGAACTGTAAGTGGCTGAGTTTTCATGAGGGCTTCCCTGGTAACTTAGCTAGTAAAGAATCCACCTGCAATGCAGGAGACCCCAGTTCAATTGAGTGTTCCTGGAGTATAAACTGTATGGAACAGGCAGAGGTACTTGAAGGAAGGTTCTACTATGAGCTCAGGCCAGTGAGAAGGAATAGGAGGATGAAGAACCTCATTTGTCATGTGCAGAAGTTGGGGCTTTGTCTTGAAGGGTTAAGGAGCCATAGAAGTGCTGGGCATAGGCAGTGACAAAAGCATTCGTAAGCATAGAAGATGTACTGAGAGTTTCCTTAGCTTTGTGAAATGCTCTGGCCTTTACTCTTAAAAAATGGTACCTCTGACCTGTGCTCAGCAGGACAAGTGCTACCATTTGTCCTTCTAACCATGATACTGGACTATTTTCATTCTCTTGTAGGGAGGAACTCATGGGTCAACTGAACAGAATAGGGAACCTGGAAGAGACTATGCTTGGGGAAAGTCTGAGTTAGCTTCTATTCTTTCTCTGGAGGATGAAGTCAATGTAATGTGAAGATCAAAGACCATGTAACAAAAAACCAAAAAATAGTAGGGAAAAGTATCAAAGAAGTATAATAAATTTACTAGTAATATGATGATGATATTTGTGATTTTGTGGTATTTATAGCTTTGTCTGTTTGTGATTTGATGCTTTCTTTCTCATTCTAAATTCATTTTTATACCTTCTTTTATATCAAACATTTGACCTTTTCCTTAAAGAAGGTTTTAAAAACCGAATAGAACTTTAGAACCCCATAAAACCTGGATAAACCATCGAGTCTTCCATTACCCTTATTGGTTCCCCTAAACCTACTTGCAACTTTGAAAGTAGTTATTTTATTCAGCTTGCCTTGATTTCCCAGTTTAAGCATGCCATCTGTTTCTAGGACCAAGACTGATACAATAGTGTTCATGTTAGTCATAATCTTTATCCATCATTTATACATTATAATCTTTTATATATATGAAGAAATTTACAATCTAAAAAAGAATACATGAGATATCTATATCTATATACTTATCAATCCATCTGTTCTCTCTGTATGTGTCTGAATATATATAATATACACATAAATGTCAATACCATGTATAGATTAAGTAATTGTTAACAACACTTTCTGAAGGAGAACAAGGGGCAGAGATTAGATGAGGAATTACTATTCCCCTTTTTTATTGTTGAATGTTTTTCATGTTTTATATATTTATTTTTCAAGTTACATTTTGGTTTCATTTTTTTCAAACTAATTCACTAGGCACTTTTTGAGGGGGGCAGAGCATAGAGTTGGGTTTCAACTCAAGATTAGTCAATATGGTTTATTTTAATGTCCACACAAAATTTTCCTGAGAAGATTTCTGGGACTAGTGACCAGTCCCTAAAGAGGAGGGCAGCCTAACATTGCCCATCAAGTAATGGGGATAAAAGTAACACTTTTCATTTTACTCAGATCTTAGCTCTGTTAGAAAATATTCTCTGAGGTCCTATGAGGAGAGACTACATTATCAGAGGATAATTTTTACTTTTATGCTCTTTTGAAGCTCTCCCTAGAGTTCTATATTAATTTTCAGCATAACATGAAATGCTCACACTATTTTTCACACACCTCCCAAGCTATATGGCTGATCTTCAGTTTCATACTCTCATGAAGCAGGAACGAATATCCTGGGAACCTGGATATACAAAATACACACCAGCCCCAACCAGCTGATTGGGGTCAAAGCCCCATTCCTTGGCAGGGAAACTTACCAGGAGTAGGGAAGTGTTGATCTTAAAACTAAAGTAACCAGTTGTTTTACCACAAAATGGTTTATTCAGGAATAGCAGAAAATTGCAGATCAGGTAAGCATGCTGCAGCAAAAACGATAGACAGTCTTGTAAAACAAAGGAGTGGAACATTTTTCTAATAGAGAAAAAGAGGAAGCTGGACTGTTATAAACGAAGAGTCCATTGGAAGAAACTGGAAGCTCAAAGTGTAGTGGCTTTTCATTGGTTGAGTTACGTCAGTCTCTCATTGGCTGGGTTGTTGCCAGGTCAGGAGAAAATCTTCTTTCCTACTGCTAGGGTATTAAAGTACTAATGTTCTTCCTGTTGGAGATGCAGGGTAGTCTGTTCCTATTAATATTTGGGGTCTGCAGCTACCAGTGGGTGGTAGGGCATGAGAGTTCCCTCTTCTGGCCTTCTTGACTCCAAATTAAAGGAGGTTCCCTTTATTATTTTCACAAGAGTAACTCCCCTGTGAGGATTCCCCTCACACACTCCCAGTATGCAGAAAACTAAAAAGATGGCTGACCCTCCTCCCCTTTGACAACCACAAGTCTGTTCTCTATGTGAGTCAGTTTCTGCTTTGTAGGTAAATTCATTTGTGTCATATTTTAGACTCTACATGTAAGTGCTATCATATGGTATTTGTCTTTCTGACTTGCTTCACTTAGTATAAGAATCTCTAGGTTCAACCAAGTTGCTGCAAATGGCATTATTTCATTCGTTTTAATGGCTGAATAATATTCCATTGTATATATGTACCACATCTTCTTTATCATTCATTTGTTGACGGACATTTAGATTGTTTCCAGGATGCCTTGGCTACTGTAGCCAACAATTATGCTATTGTTTTCTTGCATTTTATTTATGCATATGTTATAATCCCCGCAATATGTTGTTACTATTTTTTTAAGCCATCAATTATCTTTTAAAAGTTATTCAAATTATAAAAAAAATAAGTTTTACATATTGGTCACGTAGTTACCATCTTTGTTGCTCTCTGTTCTTATATATATCCATAAAGTTATATTCTCCTTTATTGTGCTTTACAGATATTTCTGGTTTCCTTACAAACTGAAGGTTTGTGACTACCCTGCACCTCTCAAGCCTATTGGCATCATTTTTCCAAATGTATTTCTCATATCATGTCTCTGTGTCATATTTTGGTAAATCTCACAATATTTCACACATTTTTGTATTATTATATTACAGTGATCTGTGATCAGTGATCTTTGATATTACTACTGTAACTCACTGAAGGCTCAGATGTCAGTTATTAATTTTTAGCAAAAAGTATTTTTTGAATAAGGTATCCACAATGTTTTTTTAGACATGCTATCACACACTTAATAGACTACATTATAGTGTAAACATAACTTTGATTTGCACCAGGAAATCAAAAAACGTGTGTGACTCACTTTATTGTGATATTCACTTTAGTGCAGTGTTCTGGAACTGGGCCCACGATATCTCCAAGATGTTAAACATTTTCGTCTGGTGATATTTTCCTTCTGCCTGAAAGATTTCCTTTAACATTTCTTATACTGCAGGTCTGTTAGTGACGAGTTCTTTCAGTTTTTGTATGTCTGAAATAACCTTTGTTCTAACTTCTTATTTGAAAGATATTGCACTGGATATAAATTTCTGTGTGACACTTTGTTTTCTTTCAATTATTTAAAAATGTTGCTCCACCATCTTATCTTTGCATTGTTTTCTATGAGGAATTTTCTGTTGTCCTTATCTTAGATTTTCTGTATATAATGCATCTTTTTTCTGTGGCTGCTTTTAAGAATTTTTATTCATCGTTGATTTTGAGCAATTTTGTTCTGATGTGATTTAGTGTAGTTTTCTTCATTTCTCTTGTGCTTGGAATTCATTGAGCTTCTTGGATCTGTGAGTTTATAGTTTTCATCAAAAATGGAATATTTTCAGCTATCATTTCTTCAAATAGTTTTTCTGTCCCTCCTCCAGCTTGAATACACAATTACATATATTTTAGGATGCTTGAAGTTGTCCTAAGTTTCACTGATGGTCTTTCCCTTCTTTAAGTCCTTTTTTTCTCCCTGTCTCATTTTTGGATCATTTCTGTTGCTGTGTGTTCAAATTCATTAATCTTTTCTTCTGCCATTGGTCTCATCAATGTAATTTTCCTCTCAGATACTACAGTATTTATCTTTAGAAGTTTGATTTTCCCCCATGTTTCTGCTAATTGTTTTGAACATCTGCTGCTGCTGCTAAGTCACTTCAGTCATGTCCGACTCTGTGTGACCCCATAGACGGCAGCCCACCAGGCTTCCCTGTCCCTGGGATTCTCCAGGCAAGAATACTGGAGTGGGTTGCCATTTCCTTCTCCAATGCATGAAAGTGAAAAGTGAAAGTGAAGTCGCTCAATCACGTTTGAACATCTAGGATACAATAATATTAACTGTTTTAATGTCCTTGCCACTAATTCCTATATCTGTGTCCGTTTCCTATCAGTTTCAAGTGGTTAGTTTTTCTCCTCATTTCCTGTGTCTTTGCATGCTGGTAAGCTTTTGCTGGATGCAAATATTGTGAATTTTACTCTATTGGGTAATGGATATTTTTGTTTTCTTATAAATATTCTTGGATTTTGTTCTGGGGTGCAATAAAATTATTTGCAATATTTAAAAACATTGAATATTTTGCACCTTGCTTTTAAGATTTGTTATGTGAGACCAATTCCCCATTAAGATCTTATTAATACTTAGTACTTTCCTAAATGCCCTGTAAATTTTGAGGTTTACCAATCTAGCTGATGGGAACAGTCAGTATTCAAGATCTTGTGTTACCAGAGAACACATACATATACTTTCTGGGTTCCTCCTCCATGTGCTATTATCTAGAATTTCTCTCAAGGTCAATCATAGGGCTCGTCTTGTATCTTTCTTTTATTAGTAGTCTTTATTTGGCTGTGCGAGGTCTTAGTTGTGACCTGAGCGACCTATAGTTGGGGCATGTGGGATCTAATTCCCTAATCAGGGTCGAACCCAGGCCCCCTGTATTGGGAGCACTGAGTCTTAGCCACAGGACCACCAGGGAAGTCCCACATCTTTTATCTTTCAATGCCTGATGTCCAGTGCTTTTAGAAACCCATTTTAAAATATACTTTGTGTTTATTTTTTATTTGGGGTGGGGGTGGAGGTGGTGCAAAGGGGAAAATCTGGTTGTTCTCGAATAGAAGGCAAATGTGGTCCCTGTTACCCTATCTTAGCTAAAAAAGTAGAGGTTCTCCTGACATGGTACATTAAAGAGAATAAGGGGAATGTGAGACTGAGTTTTTTCGTTCTAGTTCTCCCAAAGTTCTCATGGTGCTGTAATCAGAAAGAATTAAATTCTGACCCAGATAGAGGAGACACATCCTAATTCCAAAGTAGGGAACACTGATAGCAACTCATCTCTGGTACAGAGAATGTAACAAGGTAAGGAGGAAAAGACACAAGCAGGTCATGTCACTGCAGAGTAGTTTCTCATCTCTGAGACCCACTTTTCCCCAAAATGGGAATTTTGTTTGAAACAATCTCTGGATCCAAGAAACTGGGTCAAATAAATAGTCAAATATTGGGATGCAACATGGGGATATTTCCCAAGCAGAAGAGGGGTTTATTCAAGAGGTAACAGTCCTCAGGGGAAGTGGTAGAGGACAAGCACTGTTGGAAGAGGCATTTTAACATTGTGATTTGCTATTAGATAGTCCCTTATGAGGGCTTCTCTGGTGGCTCAGCAGTAAAGAATCCTCCTGCAGTGCAGGAGACACAAGGGACATGGGTTTGATCTCTGGGTCAGGAAGATCCTCTGGAGAAGGGCATGGTAACCCACTCCAGTATTCTTGCCTGGAGAACCCCATGGACAGAGGAGCCTGGCAGGCTACAGTCCATGGGGTTGCAAAGAGTCAGACATGACTGAAGCGACTGAGCATGCATATAGTCCCTTTTGAAGGCAAGAAGAGAAGGGGACAGCAGAGGATGAGATGATTAGATAGCATCACCGAATCAATAGACATGAATATGAGCAAACTCTAGGAGATAGTAAAGAACAGAGGAGTCTAGTGTGCTACAGTCCATGGGATCACAAAGACTCAGACATCTCTGAACAACTGAACAACAACAGTCCTTTTAGGGAATTTGCCATTTTATGGGTTTCCCATCCCTATTCCTGCAGAATTCATTGTCTCAGCATCTCTTGCAGCTGTAGGTAACACAGATATGTGTTCTTGGATCCACCAATCAGATTCACCCACAGAGAACTTCAAATCAAAAGCTTATATGCAGACTTCCCTGGGTGCCAGTGTTTGAGAATCCACCTGCCAATGCAGGGGACACAGTTTCTACCCTTGGTCCAGGAAGACCCACATGATGCAGGGCAACTAAACCCTTGTACCACTACTGAACTGGTGCACCCTAGAACCTGTGCTCCCCAACAAGAGAAGCCACTGCAGTGAGATGCCCGTGCACCACAGCTAGAAAGTAGCCCTTGTTCTCCACAAAGAGAGAAAGTCTGTATGCAGCAAAAAAGACCCAGCCCACCCAAAAATAAAATTAAGTAATTTTAAAAAAGAACCTTATATACAAGTAGCAGTCAGTGGCTGAATGCATTCTGGTGAGATACAAAGAGCAACACTCCAGTTTACAGAGGCAGCAGTGCCCAGGTTCCTAGCAGTCCTGTCCAGTGCTGGGTGCTGGGTGTTGGCAGCACCTTGGGGTGGTAGAGGTGGAATCTCCCTGAACCGATTTGCAGGGTGTTTATGAATTTCCTGGCTGTGTTGCCTCCATCAGACTGTATAGCCTGGTTCTCTGGCATTCTTGGGAGAGTTTGTGTGTGTCCTAATATCCTTTAGTACAGAGAATAGCAAACATTTTCTGTAAAAGATTTACTAGTTACTATAGATGGAATTGTGTTCTTTCAAAACCCATATGTTGAAGTCCTAACCCACAATGTGATGCTATTTGAAGATAGGGCTTTGGGAAGTGATTAGGCTCAGATGAGGTTATGAGAATAGGGCCCTTGTGATGGGCATAGTGTCCTATAGAAAGAGACACCAGAGAGCTTGCTATCTCTTTCCTCCATGCGAGGACACAGCAGGAAGGCAGCCGTCTGCAGCCCAAGGGGAGAGCTCTTGCCAGAAGTCAACCACCACTGGCAACTTGGTCTAGAACTTCTAGTCTCCAAGGCTCCGAGAAAATGAATTTCTGTTGTTGTTTAAGATACTCAAGTCTATGGTATTTTATTGCCTGAACTAAAAGATATTAGTAAATATTTTAGGCTTTGTGGGCCACAGAGTTTGTCACAACTACCGAATTCTTCTGTTATGGCAATGAAAGCAGCTAGAAGACAGTATATAAACAAATGAGCATGGTTGGGTTCCAATAGCATTTTATTTATGGACACTGAAAAAGTTTGAATTTCATATAATGTTTGTGTGTCAGGAAATATTCTTTAAAAAATTTTTTTATCCAGCTATTTTAAAGTATACAATTATCCTTGGCTTTCAGGCCATGTAAAAATAAGTGGCTGGTCACAATCACTGACCTCTGCAAAAACATTCCTTTTGTGTTCAGAGGCCCTACTGTAGGTGTCTGATGTTCAACTAGGAACCCTGACTAACACATTTCACCAATGCCTGTTTCAAGAAAAGTTTATTCTTAAGCCACCAAGATAGACAAACATCCATTCTGTTTTTCTTCAACTGCCAGAGAAGAATTTTCTACATAAACGTCCATGGGTCACCTGCTACAATTTTAGCAACCCATAGACTCCTTGCACTGATAGTATATTCCCAGAGTCTCCTCACAAGGAAGGATTTTAAGCAGTTTTCAGTTTCCCCTCTCCTACAGATCACCCTGCTCTGGAGAGCCCTCTCTCATCTGCGTGAGCTATTTGTTTTGTCGTCACCTGAGCCGCCTGACTGTGGAGACAAGCTCGGCAGCCGTAGTCGTAGCTCAGCCTCTCGGTAGCTGACAGGGAAGATCTATGAAATAAGACACACAGAGATGGCAATAAAATCAGGGAGGCTGCGAGACGAAAACAGGTCATTCCCCGGACTCATCTGTAAGGTGGATTTAGGAAACGGTACCACACTCGTCTGGAAGCTCAAACTGACCAAAGTCACTGACATTTAGAGTCTGTCTCTTTTTTTTCCAGGCCCTTTGCTACAAGACTCAGACTGCTTGGATTTTCAAACAGAGTACCTCGCCTAATAAAAATATGATGCTTAGCAACAGAAATGGATTACAACTATATTTAGCCGAATGAAATCTGTATAAAAATATATACTGGGCAGTGTGATTGACACAATTGGCAATTCCTCTTGTCCTTTACTGACAGTATCACCTGGCTTATACGCTGATGTGGAAGAACCTCCTCAGTCTGCGGTGATTTGATTTGTCAGGGGAACAATGAAAAGGCAGAGGCTTAGACAGGAAGGCTTCTCTCTTGCTGCCTTCTCTTCTGTTACAGGTTTGGAATTTATAGAATTCCTGCCTACCTTAGGGACTCTCTCTCCCTTTGAATATTAGATCTTCAATTTTACTTTTGAAATTACAATAATTCAGTAATTGGAAAAGAAAGCAAGTCAGTGTTATTTGGGGGCCTGGAAAAAGGTACCTAAAAGTGAGAGAATAAATGGACTCTCCAAACTTCAGCAGTGACAGGTCATGTTGATCAGATGATGCGATGAGAATGAGACCTTACCTCTGTGGTTTTCCTCCTCCAAACCCATTCTTGCATGCGTGCTAAGTCTCTTCAGTCATGTCCGACTCTTTATGACCCTATGGATGGTAACCCAACAGGCTCCTCTGTCCATGGGATTCTCCAGGTAAGAATACTGGAATGGGTTGCCATACCCTCCTCCAGGGGAACTTCCCAACCCAGGGATCAAACCAGTGTCTCTTACATCTCCTGTATTGGCAGGTGTGATCTTTACCACTAGCACCACCTGGGAAGCCCCCTCAAAACCCATAACCCCAGTCTAATCATGAGAAAAACAGTGGGCAAATCTCATTTGAGGAACATTCTGTAAAATGCCTGACCAGTCCTCCTCAGAAACCCTTAAAAATGAGGAAAGTCTGAGAAACTGTCAGAGCCAAGAAGAGCCTAAGGAGACATAAAAACTGAATATAATGTGGTATCCTGGATGGGATCCTGGAACAGAAAAAGGACATGAGAAAAACTGAGGAAAGCAGAATAAACTTGTGGCCTTTGGTTTATAATAATATATGAATATTGATTTATTAATTGTAACAAATGTAGGATGCTAAAAATAGGGGAAAGTGAGTGTTGGGTATATGGGAACTCTGTACTAGTATTGAAGTAGGACCCTATAGTCCTTGCCCCTCACCCCATATCAGACCACCAATGACCAATTTCAAGATGACAGTCAGAGCTAACTGTGCTATTTCTGCATATAGCCCCCTCCTTCTGTATATAAAGCTCTTGCCCCACTGGTTGTCAGTAAATGGGGAGTCAACCTTTGGACAGACGTCAGCCCTCCTCCACCTAGTTGCCAGCATCTGAAATAAAGCAAGCTTTCCTTTCCACCAACCAGGCCTGTTTATTGGCTTTTGGGTGGCGAGCAGCCAGACCCCCACACTTTTGGTAACACTATCTTCACAATAATTCTGTGAATCCAAAACTTTTAAAATAAAAGCTTTATTAAAAAGAAAAAAAAATAGATTTTCCCTTTTGCTAGACTTATTCCCTAGCCTTCCACAGACAACCAGAGGCAGCGATTGCTTTCTGCATTGCACTCATTCTGCAGTTTATTATCTGCGGTGGGGTGATGGAGGATATAAAGTATCAGCCACACATCTGTAAACTAATTTAGAGAAAAACTGGAATTAAATAGAGAAAAACTGGAGTTAAAGCAGTACACACAGGAAAAAATAACTTCCCAAAGCATTTTGTTATTTGTCGGTGTGAATAGAACATAATCTGTGAGAGACTCCAAGATGGAATCCGACCTTTTGTTTTTAACACAACAGCTGAATTCTCAGTGGTTGCCTGCAATAACTACAGTCATTGCCTATAGACAGTACCTCTTCCAAATTAAGGAATGTTCCTTGAAGTTCTCATTAAATGCATATGACTGTTTGGGGGTTGATATCCTGGGAGCCATGATTGCTCAAGTTACTTTTTACAGAGTTGAGTTTTATAAAAGCAGAAGCATTAAAAGGAAACTGCAATGTATTCTGCAAAGTAGGTTTGCTTTAAGGATGTTATTCAGTACAAATATGTCCTTTGGGAATTGTATTAGAGAAAGCCTTTCTGATTACTACTCCATGACTGTGTTTTTAGCAGTAATTGCTCCCCTTAAGATAATCTGACAGAGGTTATTCTTAAACACAGAGAATTGATGATTGACTATTTCGTCACTGCCCTTCACAATTGGTCACAGTCTAAGTTGGCCATAGAAAAAGGCGGAATCTCTTGATTTGTCTTTCTTGCAGCAAAACAAGCGAGGAAACTGAAAACCCTTTTTGCTGCATTCAGGTCCCGTTTTGAGTTGAGGGGCTGCTTTGACAAAAGCAGCTGCCTCAAGTCATTTTGATGCTAGTTTTCCCTTTCTGCTCTTTATATGAATCGACTTCTGATCCTGGACCTTTCTCTCCGCTTTTCTTTGGCTTTCACAATAAAGATTTAGCAAAGAAAGAAGAAGAAGATCTGGGGCTGGGTTTCAACATTCTCAACTTTGCCATCAAGTGGACTTGCTACTTGGGCAGAGCACTCTGGTTCACTGTGCCTCTAAGATGTAAAATTGGATTTATAATATGTACACCAATATTTAAGTGTTGCAATGAGGATCAATGATCAAAATAGATGTCAGCATCCTTTCTAAGGTTTAAATTCAGGATAGAGTCATATTTAATGCTTAAGAAAACTACTCAAAATTTCAAAGTGCCCTTCAGGCCCCCTAAAATAGCAGTTTACATGTGACTGAGATGTCAGAGCTACAATTTGATCACAAGTTTCACACAACAAAAACTAATTCTGGCTGATTTCAGGAAAAAAAAACTGTAAGGGAGTGTGTGAGAAAGAAATTTTTTGAAACAATATTGGGTAATTCCCACAAATGAAAAATGGATAAGAATGGGGAGGGCAGGAAGCAGCTGGGACCATGGCCAAAACCACGTCACCGCTTGATGTTGCTGATGCCACTATCAAGGGGGACTCTCTGCAATATATATATATCTTTGGGTCCCCGAGGCAGGTATTTCTCATTGGTTTTACCCTTGTTGTGGCATAACGTTCCAATAAGGAAGCTGGGGAATAAGCATCTGGCATTTTCTGCCTCTAAAGTGAGCAATAGGCACTGTTTCCTATTGAGACTCATAACATAACATTTGTTCCCCAAAGTAGGAGAGAGTTTCAGATGTTGAGGATAAACATCAATGACAATAAACATCGCCCATGTGAGATTTTTAAGGAGGGGTGACTGACTACCTGAAATTGGAGAAACTACAAATACCCATCCAGCAGAACTGGCCTCTAACCTGGGTATGTTCCCACGGCTCCTATTTATGACTTCTCATTTTTTAAATAGCCTATTCTATTTTTTTTCATTGAAATGTAGTTAATTTACAATGTTGTGTTAGTTTCTGGGGTACAGCAAGCTAACAGATTCAGTTATACATATATATATTCTTTTTCATAGTCACTGTAGCTTATTATAAGGTATTGAATATAGTTTCTGTGCTATACAGTAGGACCTTGTTGTTTGTTTTAATCATGGTAGCTTGCATCTGCCAATCCTCAAATCCTATTTTATCCCTCCCTACCCCCAACATTCTCTTGTGGTAACCATATGTTTGTTTTCTTTATCTGTGAGTCTGTTTCTATTTGTAAATAAGTTGACTTGTATCATATTTTAGATTCCACATATGAGTGATATCATGTCACTTAGTATGATAATTTGTAGATCCATCCATGTTGCTGCAAATTGCATTATTTCATCCTTTTTTATGGCTGAGTAATATTCCAGTATGTGTGTGTGTGTGTGTGTGTGTGTGTGTGTGTGTGTGTGTGTGTGTGCGTGTGTGTGTAGAGAGAGAAAGGATGGATAAAAATAGCTATACATCTTCTTTATCAATTCATCTGTCAGTGGACATTTAGGTTGAATATTTAGGTTGCTTCATGTCTTAGCTACTGAAAACAGTGCTGCTATGAACGTTGGGGTGCATGTCTATTTTTGCATTAGAGTTTTCTGTGGCTATATGCCCAGGAGTGTGATTGCTGGATTATATAACAACTCTAGGTTTTGAGGAACCTCCATGCTGTTTCCACAGTGGCTACACCAATTTACATTCTCACCAACAGTGTAGGAGGATTCCCTTTTCTCCACACCCTCTCCAGCATTTATTATTTGTGGACCTTTTAATGATGGCCATTCTAACTGGTGTGAGGTGATACCTCACTGTAGTTTTGTTTTGCTTTCTCTAATAATTAGTGAAGTTGAGCATATTTTCATGTGCTTATTGACCATGTAAATAGCCTACTTTTATTAGCTTTAGTTTTCTCAAATTTTGGACCTGTTCTTGCTAGTCAACTTGAAAACCCACTTCTGACTTCCAACGAGGTAACAACCACTTGTTCCCTAAGTCACAACTTGGGGCATAACCCAGAACTCAGCCTGTAAGAGAAAAAGTAAACCACACAACTATATATATATATATATATATACCCCATACTCTATAACATTAACAAATAGCTCATTTTTCAGCTAGGATGTAGTGGCTTAAATTATTAGGATGGGGTATGCTTTTCTATGAACTCTTAAAGTTATTCTTTCAGGCTTTGGAAATGTTGGTCATTTTCATGATCAGAAATGTTCCTTAATCAATTTGTGAAAGCATTTTCTTGATGGTGTACCTTTTCTATGAACTCTTAAAGTTATTCTTTCAGGCTTTGGAAATGTTGGTCATTTTCATGATCAGAAATGTTCCTTAATCAATTTGTGAAAGCATTTTCTTGATGGTACCTAGGAGTGCCAATTAAATTTTTAAAAAGCTTCTTTTCACATTTGAATTTGATGAACATAAAACTTAAACCTTGACCTCAAGATGAGAAAGGCCTTATCATATCTAAATTTTTAAAGAATGCCCCAAATTATAGAGATACTCACCAGGGTGATAAGGCTAAGTGACTAGTGGGATATTCAGAATCAGTTCAGCAAGGAATTGGAAGGCCTCCTTATCTCCCAGTGGATTTGCCAGTCCACTCTGCTTTTGTGCAACAAGAAGAAACTATGAGGTATGTGCTGTAAAAGTTATTTTCAGAGCTGTTAGGATTTAATCACTTCACTGTTTTTAACCAGAGGAACCTTTCATTTCTCTTACTATGTTGGAATAAATGTTTAAAAGGAAAGATAAGACAATCCCTGACTTAGAATAATTAACTCAAAGTACTTAAGTGAAGCACTCCTTTCCTTCCTATGTTATCATTACTGCCCTTCCACAGGCTGCACAGAGATGAACTCTCTCATTGACTCATGCACTCTTAACGTACTTGTTAGGCACCTGTTTTGTACCTGGCACCATGTTAGGGAATAGAGAATTTGATATGAAGCAAAAAAAGCTTGATCTTCAGGGACTTAAAATTTCAAGGACCTCTTCCAGGGCTACATCTAGCAATATATTCATTGATCATAAATTTTTACAAAATTTGCAGAAGCAAAATATTTTAGCCACAATTAGTTAAAGACTATTATCTCTTTCCAATCTGACATCCCTACTGGCATAAGTTTTTCTTGTGTCTGATGACCCTGGAGAGCCTGTGGTCATTACAGAGATTCAACTAAGGGAAGATAGGGACATATTTTGTTTTAATTTAGTGGGATAAGTATGTGTAGTTGGTAGTCATTTCAATGAACAGTTAAGTTATAGCTGGCCATCTCCTCTTAGGAATGGCTGGTAGGAATACTTTTCCCTTCTTTGTGCCAGTTCACCTTCTGTTGTGTCCTGAAGGTGCAGAGGCAATGACAATACACTGCTTAATACAAATATGGTCAATTTGAAGAATATTTAAGATTATTCACTGCACAGCATAACTTGAAATGCCCTGAGACTTTACAACCCACATATGAAAGAAAGTTTGTAGAGGTTTTCCCAAATTCAACCACATTCCTATAAAAGCATATATGCACATATATATAACTTATCAATAATGAGTTGAGAAACTGAAAGAAGCTTTTTTAAAAAGAATATTTATTTATTTGGCTGCACCGGGTCTTAGTTGTGGCACATGGGATCTTTAGTTGTGTATTCAGGATCTTTGAAGCTTCCCTGGTGTCTCAGATGGCAAAGAGTCTGCCTGCAATGGAGGAGACTTAGTGTTCAAACCCTGGGTTGGGAAGATTCCCTGGAGAAGGAGATGGCAACCCACTCCAGTGTTCTTGCCTGGAGAATTCCATGGACAGAGGAGCCTACAGTTGAGTATTTGTAGTCTCACATGGAGTCACAAAGAGTTGGACATGACTGAGCAACTATCACTCACTCATCATCGTTCAGGATCTTTAGTTGCAGCTTGTAGACTCTTAGTTAGAGCATGTGGGATCTGGTTCCCTGACCAGGGATCAAACCTGGGCCCCCTACATTGGGAGCATGGAGTCTTAGCCACTAGACCACCAGGGAAGTCACAAAAAAAGCCTTTTAAAATGATCAAGAATAGAAAGTATGTTGATCAACCACACTAGGGAAAAGCATAAACTATACTTCTAATCACTGTAGAAAATTCACTTATAAACCATTGTCACAGGAGGAGATCAAGGAATAAGAGTCAAAAAAGTAGGAAAAAATGTATTAAAGAGATGTGTCAAGCAATTAATAAATAAAAATATTTCATTTTATAAATTTGATGGTATTAATCAGCTTTTTATATTTGTAATTTGTTGTGATTTCTTCTCACCAAATTTTATATTCCTTTGAAAAATCCTCTCTTCCCCAAATTGTATATGCTGTAGGCCCACAGAACTTAGAATTGTCTATGATATGTGGCTTTGGGAATGCAGATGCATTAAAGCCCAATTTGGTCTTCCAAGTACTCACAGTGGGTCAGATGAACAGGAAAACAAACAGTTCATTATAGTGATACAAGTGCTACAAAGTGGCATCATCTGATCAATTGGGAGGAAATGATTCCTGTCTTAGTTCTGTAACAAAGTACTGTAAACTGGGTAGTTTATAAAGAACAGAAATTTATTTCTCACAGTTCAGATGGCTGGAAGTCTAATATTAGGGTGTCAGCACCGTCAGGTTCTAGTAAGAACACTTTCCTGGGTTGCAGAGTGGCAGCTTGCCATTGTAGTCTCACATGGTGGAAAGAGAAAGCTCTGGTCCTTTCACCTTCTTATAAGGTTACTATAATCCCATTCATGAAAGCAACACCCTCATCAGCTAATGACTTCCCAAAGGCCTCGTCTCCAAATGCGATCGCATTGGGACATTTGAATTTCAACATTTGAACTCTGAGGGGACACAAACTTTGCATATATCCATGTGTGTTTTTTTCTGACAACAAATGTATGGTTTCTTTCCAACAACAAATTGTTGTCATTCCAATACCATTCTCTAATTCTCCCACATAAACCCAGTGTCCTGCAAGTCCACTCTATTCTGACACTAACTATCCAGAGTTAGTGCAGACCCATGTAAAGGGCTCAGTTCCAAAAGACCATCCCCACTTCAGATGCCAGTCACAAGTCCTTGGTCCCCAGACTACCTGCACTTGGCTACAAACTCAGCGGTTCGCATTACCCTCTCTCTGTGCTGTGCTTAGTCGCTCAGTCGTGTCCGACTCTTTGTGACCACATGGACCGCAGCCCACCAGGCTCCTCTGTCCATGGGGATTCTCCAGGCAAGAACACTGGAATGGATTGCCATACCCTCCTCCAAGGGATCTTCCCAAGCAGGGATCAAGCCCAGGTCTCCCTCATTGCAGACCGATTCTTTGCCATTTGAGCCACCAGGGAAGCCCATTACCCTGTCTCAGGTATGATAATTTGCTAGAGCAATTCATAGAACTTAGGAAAAGGCTTTACTTTTGTTTGCTGCTTTATTGTAAAGGATACAAGTCAGGAACAGCCAAATGTAAGTGATCCAAAGCAGAAGGTATTGGAGGTGAGGGTGCAGAGTTTTCATGCCTTCCTCCCTAACATATCAAAGGCACCAACCCAGAACTTCTGAATTTCAGTGTTTAAGAGTTTTTATTGAAGTTTCATTAAATAGGCGAGATTAATTAAATCATTGGCCACTGGTGATTGAACTCAATCTCCAGCCCCTACCCCATCCCTGGAGGGGAGGGTTTGCTGAAAGTTCCAACCCTGTAATACCCCACCCTGAATCATCTCATTAGTATAAACTCTGATATGTGTGAAAGGGGCACCTATGAATAACAAACAACACTCCTATCATTCAGGAAATTTCCCAGCATTTTAGGAGCTCTGTGCCAGAAACATTTGACAAAGTCCAAACATACATTTTAATTATACCACAATCCAACACCATTAATTTGATTTATAAAGGTAGGAAGTTGGACAATGAAACAAATTTCCTGAGCCAGGTACCCAAAACTCTCCCCAAGATATTCCTTAAAGTTGCTTTCCCAAGAGGCTTTCTCAAAATCTCTTTTAGAAATTATTTATTTGGCTCCAGGTGTAACAATCCTTCAATTTTTGCTTTGCTACAGTAAAAATAGGGAACAAATTATGAGATACATTAAAAAAGACTTTTTATAGTGTGTTTATATGTTGTTATCATGAAAATTGAAGTTGGATGTCATGAATTACTGTTGATATTTGGATTATATGTATTTTTGAAAACTATACACTATTAAGCATTTAGTATATAATTTACTGATTGTGAAGTGTGAGCTTGCTATTCCATATCTGTAAGATGGAGGAAATGGAGTCTCTGATTTTTAAGCTTTCTTTTAGTTTCACACCTATTTCTTTTTAGTGAATTCCTAATGAAACAGGAGGGAAGGAAGCAGGACACAACCTTTGAAAGAATGACACAGCCATTGAGGTTAGGACATAACTGGTTAGAACGCATTAGGCCCAAGATGGCAGAAGATTTCACTTCCAGTGGACCTTGAGCCTCATTGTATGTTCATTATAATGCATTAGCATGCTAAATGACAAACCCACAGGTGCCATGAGACTTCCAAAGCTGACCATGAAAGATCCAAAAGTGGACGGTGGGTCAATTCCTGGGAATCCCTGCCCCTGCCTTGAAACAGTTGGAACATGCCTTCCACACTTGTTAACCTGTGAAATTACCAAGCCCATAAAAATTCCAGGCCAGAATACTGGAGTGGGTAGCCTTTCCCTTCTCCAGGAGATCTTCCCAATCCAGGGATTGAACCCAGGTCTCCCACATTGCAGGTGGATTCTTTACCAGCTGAGCCACAAGGGAAGCCCAACAATACTGGAGTGGATAGCCTATCCCTTCTCCAGCGGATCTTCCTGACCCAGGATTCAAACCGGGGTTCCCTGCATTGCATGTGGATTCTTTACCAACTGAGGCATCAGGGCAGCCCCCATAAAAACTAACCACCCCATATTCTGGGTCTCTCATCTTCTGAGATAGCCCACACTCTGCCTGTAGAGTATGTTTCTCCCAGGGCTGCACTCACCTTTTGAGACTGCATTCTGTCTATGGAATATGTATCTCTCTAAATAAATCCACTTCTTACCTATTACTTTGTATCTCACTGAATTCTTCCTGTGACAAGACATAAACAGCCTGAGCATCATTAAATTCTGACACCAGGTGTGTGATTTCAATGAAAAGGCAGTAGGTCCAAGTCCCAATCTGAGTTGTGCAGTTTCACTGTGTGTGTGCATGAGTGCATGCTCAGTTATGTCTGACTGTGTGACCCTATGGACCGTAGCCCACCAGGCTCCTCTGTCCATGAGATTCTCCAGGCAAGAATACTGGAGTAGGTTGCCATGCCCTCCTCCAGGGGATCTTCCTGACCCAGCGATCAAACCCACATCTCTTACATCCCTTACATTTGCAGGCAGGTCCTTTACCACTAGCGCCACCTGGGAAGCCCTGTAGCATTCATTAAATCTTGGGCTTCAGTCCTTAGATGCTTCATCTCCTTCCTATGACTTTCAAGGGGAAAATCAGAGTCAACTTACAATTCTATAAATAGCACCATTTTTGAGAATATGAATCAAGTGAGGTGTATGGACTAAATATGCCTATGTCACTCAGTTGCATCTGACTCTTTGTAACCCCATGGACTGTAGCCTGACAGGTTCCTCTATCCCTGGGATTCTCCAAGCAAGAATACTGGAGTGGGTTGCCATTTTCTACTCCAGGGGATCTTCCCAACCCAGGAACCAAACACCCTTCTCTTGCATCTCTCGTGTTGGCAGGTGATTTCTTTACCACCGTGCTACCTGGAAAGCCCATACCTTCATCATAGATAATTTTAAACGGTTCTATTCTGTTAAGAAGTGTAATATTTAAAGTGTTTTGATTAAGCTAAAAAGTATTTTTGAAGATGCAGTTTAGCCAGAACAGACTGTAAAACTATAGGATTTAGCAAAGAAGTCACTTAAACCAATTAAGTCACTTAAACCAAAATGATGAAGGAGGAAGTTAACAGTGAACTAGTAACTTGGTTATTAGGGTAAATGTTTCCTGGTTGAAAAGAAACAAAGTGGTTAGACACAGACTTTGGACAGCCCAGGAGAGTGAAGGTGTTGAAACATGTAACCTCAAAGTAAGCCACTTTGACAAGTAGATTGTTTTTAACTGAAGGCCCAGAAATCTCAGGAAAAGAAAAGCTATTCAACACTCTCCTCCCCGAAAACTACCTAAAGAAAGTGAAAGTGTTAGTCGCTTAGTCCTGTCCAACTCTTTGCGACCCCATGGACTGTAGCCCTCCGTCCATGGGATTCTCTGAGCAAGAATACTGGAGTGGGTTGCCATTTCCTTCTCCAGGGGGTCTTCCTGACTCAGGGTTCCAACCTGGGTCTCCTAGAAGTAAATATAAATTTTCCCATTTGTGGAGGGGGAAATCTACATTTATAAAGGAAATTTTCATTAGAAAGGGTAACTGGACCAGAAAGAGAGTCACTACCAGAAATAACTTTTTTGCACCTGAGAGGCTTAATTGTGTAACAAGGCATTCATTATTTACCATGTATTTCCTCCTTTCACCTTTCCAGAAATTACCTCCTCACCACCAACACCTAGAAACTCCAAACCCCTGTCTCTTTCTTCACCTCAGGATAGTATGTGTCTTAGTTGTCTGGCTGCTGTTTTTTTAATTGACATATGTTAATTTACATTGTTCTGTTAGTTCTGGGTGCACAGCAAAGTGATTCAGTTATATATAGTCTTCAGATATATATATAAGATTCATTTATATATATATATATTCAGATATATAATATATTCTAGTTCGGGGTATATAGCAAAGTGATTCAGTTATATATATATACATATATATACTTTTCAGAGATATATGTAAGATTCAGTTTTATATATGTATAAAAAGAATCTGATGAATATATACATTCTCCAGATTCTTTTGAAGGAAGTTGCCTTTTGAGTCTCATACTTTTGTGAGGCTCCTGTGCCCATAATTTAAAAAAAAAATGTTTTCCTCCTGTTAATCTGCCTTATGTCAATCGAATTCTTAGATCAACCACCGAACCTAGAAGGGTGGAAAGGAAAATTTTTCCTCCCCTATAAGAACATCATATATTTTTCTGAGCAGAAAGAAGAAAGAACAAGGAAAGAAGATAGTGGAGAAAAATTGATATAATAAAGACATGGAAGTCATACTAGTCACAATTCTGAATTAGCATATACAAAAGGAGAAAGAAATGCTGTGATGTCCACTATGATTTTTAAAGAACAATTTTATTCATAGCCTACCATGGGCCTGAAAGTTTTAAAGCTGAGAGAGGAAAAAGAGTTTTTTCTTCTTTTCCTGAAAAGCAAATGAGGAAAATCAAGATTTTATTGTTTATGACATAGTAACAAAATTTTGCATCTGAACTTATTTGACTACCTTTAAAGTTTGTTTAATTTTGTGTAGCATCTTTTAAGCAGTATTTCAGTTTAGTAACGTATTTAAGAATGTCAAAGACATCCTTTGACATCAAAGACAGATGAGACTGAATTTTAATTAAGATTGGCAACCTAAATTCTCTAAGCCTCAGTTTCTTCCTTTGTAAAAGTGAAATAATAACTGATACTGGTGGTCAACAAGTGATCCCGCCGGTGGTCCAGTGGCTAAGACTGTGCTCCCAGTGCAGGGGCCAGATTCGATCCCTGGTCAGGAAACTAATAGATCCTGTAAGCCGCAACTAAGTTTGCATGCCACAACTGAAACAAACAAAAGATCCCACATGCCACAACTAAGACCCAGGGCAGCCGAATAAATAATTTTTTTTTTTAATAACTGGCTTACTGAGAGGATTAAGTAGTGAAAGCCTGGACAATGTCTGATGAGTCAGGATACCCAAATGAGAATTGGTTTATGCCCAAGACTTTGAACAAGTCACCATGATCCAGTAGCTCTCTTTAAGACTGATTGTCAAAGCACAGCTGTTCCTTTGCTCATGAAGTGTCGTGGAATCATAGTTTAGAGGTCACCTCATCCATTCTCCCCAGCAAGACAGGAATCTGCTCTGCAGCATCCATTACTTGCACCTGAATGTTCTATTTCCGAGAAGTCTCTACTTAGTACAGTGGCCCTTCTTGTTTTAGAGGCACTCTACAGTCAGCCAAAGTCTGCCCCTCACTTCTGCTCCTGGGGCTTTGTTCTGCCCCCTGAAGTTCACATAGCCACTTCCTTATTTCAAGTCAGCAGATGACCCTGCTCCCTGTTGCAGTAGGCCTTCCCTTTCCCAGACTCTACCCTCCACCACTAGTCACACTGTCGCATTTTGGGGTCTGTGAATAGAAGGAAAGGATTCATGGGGGAGTACTTTTGAGCATAGGATTTGAAGAGAGGATTTTCAGCAAATTTTCGTTTAGGAACAGGACAGAGGGCAAAATTTAAACTGACACAAGGGTTGTTCACTTTATCAATCGTCTGCTACATAATAAAATCAGAACAGAGCTGCTCTCTTCTCAGACAAAGTGTCAACTGAAGAGAACAGAGACTCTGCTTGACACTGACCTAGACTTCACTGCAGAAATCAAAGAATGTTGGGTTCTTTGGCCAAATGGAGCCTAATCAGGAGCATGGGGAAACAGAGCAGAAACAGGTCACTCGGTCACTAAGGGATGAGAAAACAGTGGGTGACGGACTGTGCTGTGTGTCTCTGTGTGTCTCCCCTCACTTTTCTCTCCTCTCTTCTCTGTTTTACCCACTCAGAAGAGGTCTTTGGTAGACAAAAACATCAAGAATTAGAGTTCAAGAGAGTCTGGGTTTGCAAATAACTTAACCTTGTCTTCTTTTATAGCCCTCTGGTGGTTGTATTTTCCAGGATCTGATTTTAATAATAATAGCTACCATTTATCAACCACTTACCAGGAGGCACAGAATTGTTCTAAACAACTGAGCGTATTAACTCATTCAATCCTCAAAGCAACCATTGGGGGAGAGACTATCATTATAATCAGTTTATAGATGAAGGAAATCAGAAAGGGAATGGTTAAGTATCCTTAAGTATCCAAGATCGCAAACGTAGGAAAGGGCCAATGAAGCTTCAAACTCAGGCCGTCCAGCTCTACAACCTGTGTCGTGTCCCTTACACAGTAGCCTCTTCTCTGTAAGGGAGAATGTTTTTTTCTAAGCCCTAGACTAACAAAATGACCAAATGATTGTGAGAAACTGTACTGTCCTTCATGGAAGAGGATAGGCTATCCAACAAAATTTTTGCTATGACAATCTTCTATTGGAGTTGTTTGTTTATGAAACAACCTAAAGTGAGCTGAATGGCCCTGAGTCTCATTTTTTTGAAAGAAATTGAATAAGGAACAGTTATCCTGAAACACTCTTAAAGATGCATATTTCTTCAGGTTCAAGTAAGGCAATCGTTATTCTTGGACCCCAGACTCAGTACATTATGAGGTTCTCAAGGAATTCCAGTAAGATACCTTTGAAAGTGAATTGAAAGTGTTAGTCACTCAGTTGTGCCCAACTCTTTGCAACCCCATGGACTGTAGCCCACCAGGCTCCTCTATCCATGGAATTTCTGCCATTCAGTAAGTCATACACCCTGCCCACTCCAACATGTTCTGACTATCAGTACAGAGGCACTGGCAGACTCTTCCATAATTACTCTAACTCAGCCCTTGGGTAGTGGCTGCTCCATTACATCTGCTATTCCTGTATTATTTAGACATCTCCTTATCTTTTGCTACCCATTCCCTCGTTACACTGACCCTCTATTATGGTCAATAATTCTTTATATTAAACTTCTTCTGTTGAAATTACTTTGTGATTTCTGTCTCCTGATTGGACCTTGACCCAATGTCCCTATTGTACAATTTGAATGTTGATCCCCCTCAACTATATAGTTTAGATAACTAAAAGACTCTGTTTAGTCAGGACTCTTCATGTTGCAATAGAGAGTAATCTAATTCAAATTCGCTTAAATAAGAAAGAATGTATTGGTTCAGAACACCAAACCTCAAAAAAGACAGGAAGGAAAGGTTCAGGAGACAAACACTACCATGCCTGTCTTTTCTTTCTTTCTTTTTAATTGAAGTGTAGTTAATTTATAATGTTGTGTTAGTTTTAAGTGTATAGTCAAGTGATTCAGTTATATAGACATACACATACACACACACACACACACACATACATATATATATTCTTTTTCAGATTCTTTTCCATTATAGGTTATTACAAGATATTGAGTATAGTTCCCTGTGCTATAGAGTAGGTCCTTCTTGTTTGTCCATTTTACACAGAGTAGTGTGTATATGTTAATCCCAAACTCCTAATTTACCTCTCCCAATCCCCAGCTATTCCCTTCGGTAACCATTAATTTGCTTTCTATGTCTATAAGTCTGCTTCTTTCTGTACATAAGTTCATTTGTTTCACTTTTTAGATTCCTCATGTGTGATATCATGTGATACATGTCTTTCTCTGACATGCTTCACTTGATATGGTAATCTCTAGGTCCATCAATGTTGCTGCAAATGGTATTTTATTCTTATTATGGCTGAGTAATATTCCATTGTATATATGTACTACAACTTCTTTATCCATTCATCTGTCAATGGACATTAAAGTTGCTTCCATGTCTCGGCTATTGCACATAGTGTTGCTATGAACACTGGGGGGCATGTGTATATTCAAGTTAGTTTCCTCAAGATATATGCCCAGGAGTAGGATTGCAGGATCATATGGTAACTCTACTTTTAGTTTTCTAAGGAACCTCCATACTGTTCTCCATAGTGGCTGTACCAATTTACATTTTCACAAACAATGTAGGAATGTTCCTTTTTCTGTCATTCTTTCTACCCCATACCTTGCTTCTGTTTTTTTTTCCCTACATGTATTCTTATTATTTCAGGACACCTATAACTATCATCTAGAATCATGGCTACATTTGTGTCCAGGCTTTATAATTCTGTATGTGACTCCCACCCTAACCCTCAAAAAAATTATTTTTTCCTATCATCTCCCGTTAGAAAAATCTTGAGAAAGACCCTTGACCTAGCCCGAGCCACGTGCCCATCACAGGCCAATCACTACAGCCATCCTGGGTCGTAAGCCCAGCTTTATGGCCAGAGAAGTACATACAATGATTTTTTTTTTTAAAGAAAAAAAAAGGTGTTTTAAGCTGATGAAACTATAGTTTTTTGTTTGTTTGTTTGTTTTTAGTATTACAGACCCAAGCTTCATGAACTGAAAAAGAGAAAGTATTTCTGGTTAAAAACAAAATATTATTCACAGCTCTTTGGTGGATAAATAATGACAATCACCTTCTTCAACCAATTGACCAAGGTATACTTGTTAGCACATTTTCCCAGCCCAACAAGACTAACATGTGGCAAGTGTTGTTGGTTACCTATTGAAAGCTGGTCGCTCCCATGTTGCTTACCAGTAGAACCCTGATTAGCTTCATCCTTATCATGGCCAAATAAGTCCTCTCTAGCCCCAAAGAATGAACCTCTGTTAGCAAAATCCACTGTGTAATTCCGTTTTTCTTGCCATTGATTATTTAGGAATAGGTGTACGAGGCACTTCTAGCAAATGATTTGTGAAAACAACTTCTGGAGTGAGTGGTAGCTTCTGGGAGTTTCTCTTCTACCCAAGAGGAAAAATTGACCTTTTTGATGCCTCTACTTTGCTCTCTGAGGGAAAGATTCCTGAAGATGAGGCAGCCATCTTAGAACCATAATGAGAAGAGCAAGGTAACAAAAACCAGCACACTGGGGACGGAGCAAGAACACATGGAAAGAGCTAGTCTTTGATGACATATTTGAGCTCTTAAATTGACCAACCCCAAATCACTCTACTTTCAAAATTCCTATGTGGAAAAATTAATCCCTTACTGTTTAGCCACTTTCACTTAAGTTTTTCTATTATATACAACTTAAAGCATTAGAATTAAAACCTGAGACATCACTTAACTTCAGCTTTACATCAGGAAATAGCATGCTTGCTTGGGAAATCAGATCCTTTTATCGTATGAAGAAATAAGGCAAATATTAGGGGTAAAAAAATAAAATCAATTGGAATGGACTTCCCTGGTGGTCCAGTGGCTAAGAACTACCTGCCAATGCAGGCGACAAAGGTTCAATCCCTGGTCCAGGAAGATTCCACATGCCATGGAGCAGTTAAGCTCATAGGTCTTAACTACGGAAACCCATGCACCTAGAGCCCTTGTTCTGCAACAAGAGAAGCCACCGCAATGAGAAGCCCATGCACTGCAATTAAGAGTAGCCTACACTCACCACAACTAAAGAATGCCCATGCACAGCAACAAAGACCCAGCACAGCCAAAAATAATTTAAAAGCCACCTTAATTAATTTATTAATTTTAAAAAATCAGCTAGAGTACCTCTGTCCTCAGAATCACCCAATACAATTGGGTCAACTCACACACACCATCTGATGTGTCCACACAGATTTAGATCCAATCCATATAAGGCAAATGTGCCTTTCTTTACAAGTAGATACAGCTTTCAAATGACAAAGAAAAAAAAATCCACCTTTTCAAGGCAATGTCATTTGCCAGAGAGACAGAGATGTTTGAAATCCATTATAGCCTTCACAGACCATGTGGGCATCTCTCATTTGGAATGCCATCTGCTGCGCTCTTCCAAAACTGTTCTCGACAGGTAATCCTATCTTTGAGAAATGCATTCAACTGACATGCAGCTATTTGATTTCTCTCAACAGGAGTGAAGTGATATATACCTATATATAATATATACCCCACATTGATATCTTCCTTTTATATTTTTTTCTATGCTACACAGCTTAGCCCTTAAATGTATCCTGATTCTTTAATTTTTACCTTTTTAAAATGTCTTCTTGTTATGGAGATTACAATTTCCTAGGAGGCAACATAACAGGGGAAATGTGGGCTTTGTTTTCAGGATCATAGCTTAAAATCTTAGTTTTTCCACTTACTATCTTTCTAACTTTGATCAAGTTACTTAGCTTCTGAGACCCAGTTCCTCCCCTATAAAATGTAAATAATAACATATTCTTTCACAGTGGCATCACTTAATTTTATACAACATTTTACTCTGTAAGTCATCACATTTTTTAAGTATACTGATCTTAAGTCAGACAGGTATTTTGGATGGAAGAGAATATTATCCCCTGATTCTCAGTGCTGGGCTCTCAGTGGAAAGCAGTTGAGTCCATATTTTTTCTCCTGATCTCATAGAAGAGTAAAGGGTGTTTCAGAGCCTCCTGATTCATCAAGTATTGATGACAGATCTGACATAAAACCTCTTCTCACTATAATCACATAAAAATTCTGGATAAAATATTACTAAATCATTTTAATGTGAAAAAAATGAATAAATAAAAAAGTAAGAGAAATAAAACGATGAATTCTGGAGATAAGGCAAAAACTCAAACCCAGAGTAATAAGAGCCGCAAGTTGCCAACAGCTCAGTGACAGTGGTGGTCACTCAGTTGTGTCCAACTCTTTGCGACCCCGTGGACTGTAATTCACCAGGCTCCTCTGTCCATGGGATTCTCCAGGCAAGGATACTGGAGTGGGTTGCCATTCTCTTCTCCAGGGGATCTTCCCAACCCAAGGATCAAATCTGGGTCTCCTGCATTGCAGGCAGATTCTTTACCTTATGAGCCACCAGGGAAGCCCATAGCTCAGGGTCAGGACAAGCCAGGATATTGGCCTAGGGAATGGGTGCTGAGTGGCAGCAGCCATAGTCTGAGGACTCTGTAAGATTTCCATGTAGGGTAATCTACCTAGAAACATCATAATGAAATGGTAGAACATTAAAGACAATAATGGAGAGACAGATTGCCTACATTGAATCGACAATTGGATAGACAATAAAATAGAGGTCAGAGGCAAATGGAGTTAATGTCTTAAAAGTGCTAAGAGAGGGACTTTCCTGGCGGTCCAGTGGTTAAGACTTAATGCTTCCAATGCAGGGAGTGTGGATTCAGTCTCTGGTTGGGGAACTAAGATTCCATATGTCACAGGGTGCAAAGAGAAAATAACTGTCATCTTTGTATATGCCTGATAGCCAAGTTTTAAAATATGAAATGCAAAAATGAACAGGGTCAGTTTACAAATCCAGAATCATAGTAGATTTTAATACATGTATCTAAAATTGACAGATCAAAGAGTCAAAAAAAAAAATCAAGCTTCTAGAAGGCTTGACCTACACAATTATCAGCTTCATATAAATATAGCACTTAACCATGAAAATCATAATATACCCATTCTTTTCATGCTCACATAAACGTCTTCAAAAACAAATCATACATTAGACCATAAAGAGAAATACTATAAAACTAAAGCATTTTCTCTGAATAAAATTTTAAATCAATTATTAAAAAGATGGTAAATAAACAGAACCCTCCTGTATTATAGATACTAAAAAGTATACTTTTAAATAATTTACTTTTCAAAGAAACATTTAAGATAGAAATAAAAAATATGTAGAACCAAATGACAATGAAAATACCTTTTATTAAAATTTGGATTCATCTAGGAGAGAATAGCCTTAAATGTACATATATCAGATAATAGAAATGTTAAAAAGCCATGAGATCAATGTTCAAGAATCTAGAAAAAGAGCAAAAGAGTAAATTCAAAGGTCACAAGATGGCAGCAAGAAGGAAAAATAAAAACAAGACTAGAAATTCATGAAATAAAAAATGAAGAAACTGCTGAAATAAACTTACATTTTGAAAGACTAATAAAATAGAGAGATATTTGGTAATAAACCAAAAATATACAGGAGGTATAAATAATGATATTAGTAATGAAAGGGGTTCATAATTATAAATGAAGGAAGAACATTTAAAGCCACAAGAAATTTTTATGTCATCACATGAAATTGCCAATATTCAAACTTTTGCCCTTATAAAACCCCAATTCCATGTTATTATGAACAGCAATAACTAAAACATTTGAAAACATAAAGTGAATAATTTTCCAGGCAAATATAAAAGACCAAAATTTAAAAAAGAAATTTTAAAGTTATAATATACTTCCAGTCATTACAGAATTAAATTATAGTTTTAAAAAAAGCCCATCCCCCAAACAGAGTAAGATCCAGATAGTTTATACCCTAGTGTTTGCAAACTTTCAAGGAACAACAGTTAACGTCTACATAGTCCCTTCACGAAAATAGAAAAATGGAGGGAAAAAAAAAACCTATCCATTCCACTTCAAGGTATCAACCCTAGAGAAATTCTCACATGTGTGTATATACAAGGATAGAAGATACATCCTGGAATGATCGTGACCACTAAGTTTACAATATCCAAATCATAATAATATCCAAATGTCTTTCAACAGAGGAATGGATAAATAAACTGTGGACATTCATGCCATAGTCAAAATAAGTAAATCATAGCTACATGTATTGCACAGGTAAATCTTAAAATATTGATATTCAGTAAAAAAAAAAAAAGTTGCAAAAAAATGTACACGGTGTTGCCATGTATAGAAATCTTTTAGTCTTATAAAGGTAGTATCTGTATATAAACAATTGCAAATTCTTTGCAGATATAAAGGTAGTAAAAGTATTGAAACATACATAGCAGCAACACTTAGGATTATTGTTACAAATGAGGATGAAATGAAACAGAAGAAGGTTGAGGAAGGAATTTTAATGATATCTGTGCCATTTTATTTGTAAGGGTTAAGGTAAATAGTTGTAGTGGGTTGAACAGTGCCCCCACCCCCCGAAAGATGTGTTCCACCAAAAGCCTGAGAATATGTCCCTATTTGGAAAAAGGGTCTTTGTAGATGAAATTAATATAAGGATCTTGAGATCCTGATTTCGGGTAAGCCCTAAATCCAAGGACAAGTGTAGTCATCCTTCAGTGTCCACAGATGTTTGGTTCCAGGGCCTCCTGGGTATCTACCCAAATTCAGGGATGGTCAAATCCCTCACATAAAATGATGTAGCATTTGCATATAACCTATACACATCCTCTGCCAGTATACTTTTAATCATCTCTAGATTACTTATAATATCTAACACTATGTAAATAGTTGTAAATACAATCTAAATGTTATGTATATAGTTGTGGGCTGTGTGGCAAATTAGTTTTGATTTCTGAAACTTTCTAGAAATTTTTTTTTCTGAATATTTTTCTATCTGCAGTTAGTTGACTCTGTGGATGCAGGACCCATGGATACCAAGGACTGACTAAGTCCTTAGAAGAAGAGAGAAGGCAGAAGACACCAGTGATTGCTGGCAGCCGCCACAGTGGGATGGCAAAGATTCTCTCTCTGAGCCTCCCCAGAAGGAACCAACTTTGCTGACATCTTGATTTTGGACTTCTGGAATAACTGTAAGAGAATACATTTTTGTTGTGTTAAGCCATGAAATTTGTGATAACTTGTTATAATAGCCCTAGGAAACTAAAACAATGGAGCAAAAAGTGAAAATATGTTAAATCTGGGAGGCTTATGAGTACTATTATCTGTATTTTCTATGTATTTCAAATAACATATATATGCTTTAAAATCATGAGTTATTTGAAACATAGAAAATACAGATATATATCATAAATATACAATATATCATCAAGCCTACGAAAAAATTCTTGTCTCCCAAATGCTTTTGGCTCTCAAAATACACGCAGACTGGACAGTGGGGGATACTGACAGACCTCTGCCCCATTTCTCCTTTATATAACTGGCCATTTCACCAAATAGTGTTTATAGTTCTGGCTTTTCGTGTTCTCCGTAGAACATTCAGTAATTCTTGCATCATGTCCAGCATTAACATTTTCAAGAGTGGTTACACAAGGTTTTATTTATTCTGTTATTGTTTATTCAAGACAACGGAGTGTTATTTAATGTGTTTGTGGCAGTTAATGGGTGAAGGGAGGGTGAGCTTCTGGAAATGTATGTTAATTTTTCATATTAATCATTATGGAAATAATTACTTTTTATTAGCCCTTTATACTATGAAGTTGCCTTCCCCTGGAATATAAACTTGATCTGCAATATGAACTCCTAAACAGAGGTAGCCCCTTACTAACATGGGTAGAAGTTAAGGAAGGGCCAGAAGAATAGCAAGGTCTTAGGCATCAGAAACGGAGCTTTAGGCAAAGTCAGAAAGTCAATCTCTTTCTCTGTCAGTCAGCCTACTTTACTAGTTAACTTGTCGAGCCTCTGACTCAAGAGGGCATAGGGTGCCTGGTGAGGAACCATTGTAGAAATTCTTTTAGCGATGTCTGTGTTCTTGGGTGGAGACAATAACTAAACCAGGAGTTTCATTATTAATGAAGGAATCCTTTGAATGCACCCTCCTTAATCATGCAAAAGTAAAGGCCATTAGCACCTTTCTCTTAATGAAAAGACTTCTTGAGACAGAAGAGCAGAGGTCTTCTGTTTTTCCGAATTAAAGTTCAATAGCCTATCAAGGCCAACCAACATGGGCCTGTCCTCAGGTAGAACAGGACACAACAGCTTCCAAAAAATGTGGCACCAAGAAGAAAGGGCAAGTTTAAACTGGTGACCTGGATTAAACACAAACTTCCAACTGCTGGATTCTCTGTGAGACCCAGCTCTCCTGGCATTGTTGAATAAGTAAATGCAAATCAACCAAGGTTTGATCTTGGATGCCAAGTATGAGAGTCCAGGCTGAGACAGGCAGGCATCCACCAGCCAGCATGAGATCAGCACTGAAACATAATGCAATGTAGCAGGGACAAGACTGATACTGCTAGAGAACCAATCACATTTCCAGTTCTTTCTTTTTGAGGTTTGACTAAGTGGATCATTTTGTACCAAGAAAGCCCCTGAGAGTCTCGGATGATTCAAGGGGAAATCCTCACAGGGGAGATCCTGGAAAAGTATATGAGAACATGAGTAAATAACTGAAAAAATTAAAGGTATAGGACTGTTGCAGGAAGGGGGACCCCTTCCAGGGCCCGAAACTGGGCTCTTGTCTAACACTTGGAAATGAATTGTCTGAGGAGACACATGTGCTGACAAAGCAAGAGATTTTATTGGAAAGGGCACCCGGGTGGAGAGCAGGAGGGTAAGGGAACCCAGGAGAATTGCTCTGCCGCGTGGCTGGTTTTATGGTGATGGGATTAGTTTCCCGGTGGTCTTTGGCCAATCACTCTAATTCAGAGTCTTTCCTGGTGGCGCATGCATTGCTCAGCCAAGACGGATGCTAGCGAGAGGGATTCTGGGAAGTGAATGGACACGTGGTGTCTCCTTTCGACCTTTCCCGAACTCTTCCGGTTGGTAGTGGCTTATTAGTTCATTATTCCTTATCAGAATCTCCTGTCATAAAACTACATGGGAATGGTTACTATGGTGCCTGGCGGGGTGGGCGGTTTCAATCAGTGTGCTTCCCCTAACAGGACCACATTGTTCCTTACATTAAAAAAGTACATCTTACCAGTAACATATATGCCTTTTCAGCTCAAGAATCTACCAGTGAGTGAATATCCTTCTGGGTCCCGCATTTAAATGTCCAAATGAATGGATCTAGTTACCTTGCCCAGATAAGGTGTTCCTTTCTGATTCACACAATACAACGAGGACTTTAGGAGGCAGAAGGCCAGTTGTCAGTGGTGAGTGGGCAAGTACTGATAGAAAGGCTAATATTGACATAATACTAGCATAAGTAAAGAGATGAACAATGTTGCTTAAAAGAGCACAGAAAGACATGAATTTAAATGCTGGAGAGGTCATTTCTGAGCTGAATCACTTCAGGAAAATAAATCTATCTGTGCCTCAACATCCCTATCTATAAAGTGGGCACAATAACACCAACCTAATAAAATAGTGAATGTTAAATAAGATAAAGCTATAAAATACCTTGTACAGTTCTTGGTACTTAACCTGTTCTCAGGAAAAGGTTGATGTTATTTTCAACTCGATGAACAAGAGTTAAGTCTCTTTTCAAAGTGTCTCTTCTGTTCCAAGGTATTGTTTTCTGAGGTTGTAAATTCTTTGAGATTCTTTGGGAAAATGTACTATATTGGGACGAAATTTTATTTGTGTTGTGTTTCTGGCTCAATGACTTGTCATTGAGATAAGTAAGGCCAGGGAGGACTATATTTTTCTGGCTGTTTGTCCTGTAACTGTGAGTGTGTTAGTCAGAATTCTTATGGTTGCACATGAAAGAAATTCAACTGGTTTAAATGTAAAAAGGATATTTACTGACTCATCTAAATGAAAAAAAAGCCCAGGGTTGTGGCTTTGAGATTATTTGGATCCAGGTACACAAAAGATAAAGTCAGGAATCTCTTAGTTCTGCTTTCCTCTACAGGCTCTGCTGAAGTGGTAGCAAAGATTCCAAAAACAACTCCAGGCTTGCATTCTATCCATTGGAAAGAGAGTATCTTTGTAAATACTTCAGCACAAAACCCGAGGGAGCCTCTCATTGCCCCAAGTTGGGTCACGTACACATCTCTGAACCAGTTATAAGGACATGATATATTGATATTCTAATTGGTCAAGTTTGGGTCCTGTATTCATCACTAGAGCCTGAGGATAAGGGTGGGGGTCAGCTCTTTATGTTGAAGGGTCATAGGGAGCCTCAACGTATTACTGGGACATTTTTACTTAAAGAAAGAGGATGCGGATGGTACTCTGGGGAGAGAAACAAACAGCTCCCTGCAGAAGGAACTGAGGCTGTGGGAGGAAAGTTAAAACAAAGTGACTACACTCTGGTTTTTTTTTTTCTACAAAATAAATATATATCTGTCTCATGGTGGCTACTGAAATATATTTTCTAATCCTATTTGAAAGAAATTATGTAAGTCAGACCAATACTGTATTCTTAGATGACCAACGTGAGGCCAGTGACATGAAAACTGACTTACCAGAAGCTGTGAATAAATTTCATAAGAGCAGTTTCGCTCTTATCTGGTTGATTTTTGTGTGTGTGCATGACCACTACCCTAACCAGCTCATCCTGTAACAAAGGAAATTGCCTTCTGTCACTTTGCTTGTATGAAATATTTCTGGAGGTGGCTTGCCAACTTCAGCCAGAATTATAGAACTAATGAGTTTTTAGCTACCATATGCACAGAATGTAATAATAGCAGGTTCTAGGCAAATGTTGTCTACTTGCTTCTGGGAGTGCTTTCCCTCCATGATATGAGCAGATGCCCGAGGCTCTATTAAGAATTCTGTTTTCTTCATAAATCTGTACAGTGACATGAAGTCCTCATATTCTAGTGAAGAGATTTTTATACGGAAAACATGGCCCTTGTTACCCTGTTTCTCCTAGAGTTTTAACCTCTGTTATATAGAAACTGGCCCTTCTTATTTTAGAATTGAGTACCAGATGCTTTTTACAAAATCTGGCCAGTTTGAAATTTCTGATAGGACTTCTACTCTGCTGATGTCTTACTGATTTATATGAAAGCAAACAAGATTTTAACTTCCTAATACTTCTTGCTACTTACATTAAAATGGCTATTTGTATCTAGTGCAGCACTTTGTACATAATTATTCTATCAGTCAGATTAGGCTAGATTAGGCTGATTGTAACAAATGACCCCAAATTTCAAAGGCTTACAATAACAAAAGCTTATTTCTCATTCTTACTGCATGTACCACCATTTTTCATGAATTACCATGCAGTCTGCTCCCTTGGGGCTCTGGTATATAGGACTCCATCAAGGGAAATCCATAAATACTCACAGAAGACTGTAAGGGGTGTATATTGTATAAATTTATAAATTAGGATGCATTACTTTTAGAACTAAAATGAGAAAATCCAGCTCTATCCATTGACAGTACCTAGAAGCAACTAGCCCAATAGCAATGAGTTCACTTAGTCCCAGACCTTGGGTTCTAAATTCACTAATGAAAAATATCAGAGCTTGGAGAAATGGCTGACTCTAGGTTTGGATCAGGTAAAGATTATTCCAGAAATTAAGGAGGCCTTGAGAACACATGTGTAGGGGCCTCTCTGGTGGTCCAGTGGTTGAGACTCTGCCTTGCAATACAGGGGACACCAGTTCGATCCCTGGTCCTGGAAGATCCCACGTGCAACTAAGCCCATGAGCCCAACTGTTGAGCCCAACTGTTGATCCCATGCTCTAGAGCCTGGAAGCCACAACTACTGAAACCTGTGCACCCTAAAGTCTGTGCAACAAAGAGGCCACTGCAATGAGAAGCCTGTGCAGTGCAACAGAGTAGCCCCCATTCACTGCAACAAGATAAATTCCAGGTACAGCAATAAAGATCCACCTGGCCAAAAATAAAATAAACAAATAAACAACAGATCTTTAAAAAAAAGAACACATGTGTATCCACTCAACAACTGATGGACATTTGGATTGTTTCCACTTTGGGGCTTTTATAAATAATAAGGTATGAACATCCATGTACAGGTTTTTTTTGTTGATATATGTTTTCAATTTTCTTGGGTACAAACTAAAGAGTGGAAAATTGGGTCATGGTAACTCTATGTTTAACTATTTAAGGAAATGCCAAACCATTTCCCAAAGTAGCTGCACCATTTTACATTTGCACTTGGAAGGTACAAAGCTTATAATTTCTCTACATCCTCTCCAATTTTTTTTTTCCTTTTTTCTTGCAGCCATCCTAGTGGGTGTGAAGTGGTTATCTCACCATGGTTTTGATTTGCATTCCCTGATGACTAATGATGTTAAGCATCTTTAATGTGCTAACTGGCCATTTTAATTTTTTCTTTAGAGAAATGTCCAGATCCTTTGCCCACTTTTAAATTGATTTTTTTCTTTTCATTGTTGAGTTGTAGAAGTTTTTTTTTTTTTATATTCTGCATATAAGACGCTTATTACATATATGATTTGTAAATATTTCCTCCCAATCTGTGAGTTGCTTCTCACTTTCTTTTTTCTTTTTTTAATTTTTGGCTACACTGAGTCTTTGTTGCTAAATGTGGGCTTTCTCTAGTTTCAGTGAGTGGGGGCTACTCTTTGTTGCAATGCTTCTCATTGCAGTGGCTTCTCTTGTTGCAGAGCATGGGCTCTAGGGTGCATGGGCTTCAGTAGTTGTACCACATGGGCTTAGTTGTTCTGAAGCACATGGGCTCTTCCCAGACTGGGGATCGAATCCATGTGCCCTGCATTAGCATGCAGATTCTTAACTACTGGTCCACCAGGGAAGTCCTGGATTCTCAATCCTATTCCATATACATATATATCTAGCCTTATGTCAGTATCATACTGTCCTAATTACTGTAGCTTTGGAGTAAGTTTTAAAATTGAGAAATGTGAATCCTCCAATTTTGTTCTTTTTTCAATATTGTTTTGGCTATTCTGAGTCCCTTGTATTTCCCTATGAATTTTAGGATTAGCTTGTCAAATCTGTTTTTAAAAAGTGAGATTTTAAATAGGAATTGTGTTGAATATATAGATTTGGGGAGTATTGCCATTTTAACAATGATAAAGACTTCAGGTCCATGAAAATAAACTATCTTTCCATTTATTTACTAATTCCAAGGATAAGGATTAACAATTAGGAAACACAAGGTTTTGTTTAACTAAAAATTTACCCTGATATCACAAGGGCTTAACATCACAAAGACTTATTTCTCATTTAAGATATATGTCCAGTGCAAGCTGACAGGGGGATTGCTGTAGCATAGTCATTTCAAGACCCATGCTAATGGAGGCCATGTCATCTTGTACCTCACCAAGTGGAATATATGGCTTCTGAGTCATTAAGAGGAAAGTAGAGAGAACTAAAAGTTATGTACCAAGTTTTTAAAATCTTTAATCAGAAGTGTCTTTTGCTGCAGCTGATTGGCCACCACTAGTCACATGACCCTGACTGACCATAAGGAGCCTGGGAAATGGTAGGAAACACATGGATATTTAGTGAGCAGTGAATATCTGTTATGGACTAAATTATGTCCTCCTCTCAATATTCATATGTTGAAGCCCTAACTGCAAGGTGACTATATTTGGAGATAGAGCTTTTAAGGAGGACATTAAGATTAAATGAGGTCAGAAGATTGAGGCCCTAACCCAATAGGACTGAGATCTTTATAAGAAGAGGAAGAGACACCAGATATCTCTCTCTTTCTCTCTCTACTACATTCACACAGAGAAGAGGCTATGTGAGGACACAGTGAGACAATCACACAGGTGATTGTCTACAAGCCAGGAAGAGAGGTCTCACCAGACACCAACTCTGCTGGCACCCAGATCTTGCATTTCCATCTTCCAGACTGTTATAAATAAATACCTATTATTTCAGCCACCCAGTCTATGGCACCTTGCTCCAGCAGCCCTGAGCTGACAAATACAATGTTTTAACCACAGAGAGGGAGGGAATACTAGATAATGGATTGAATCATACTGTAGCATGCTTTAAACTAATCTATACTTAATTGTGAAGCAGTGGAAAGCTTTGGATTTTTTAACAGCTTGTACAGCAGTACGTCATCTTTTTTTATCCAGGGAGTTTATGAGGGTTAGAAGAGGAGGGCACTAGCATCACACACACATACCTAGGTTCTCCTTTAAATATATGACTCACACAGATTATTGAAGTTATAAGCCGGGCATCCAGAGGCTTCCCTTGTTTATTTATTTTTCAATCAATTCTGCCTTCAAATAGGCTCTTTTTTCATTCTCTTGCTCCTTTATGTTCTTCCAGAGTAACTCCCTAGAGGAAAAGTGGAACACTATTACTGGAAGGAAAGAGAATGTATACTGATCAGCAGTAACAACCAATACTAATTATACTGCTCAGTATGAGAAGATGCAGAGGAACTACAACAAAACTAGGGGCTCTTTCCTCTCTGCTCCTGAGAATGTAGACTGCTCTGTGCCACTCAAATCTGTCTCTTTTCTCAGAGATTAATACCACATGAGCCCAAAATATTCTCTGTGGGATTTTTTAAATATATAATGCTAGGGGTAGAAAGGGGACTTTTTTTCAGGATAGTTTTGGTTGTTTGCTTGTTTGGCTTGGATTCTCCTTCTCCCATACCACTATCTATGCTGCAAATTATCCCACAATTTAATGATCAAAACAATAAATATTATTACGTCTCATATGTTTTTGTGGGTCAGATAATCTTGGCTGGGTAGTTGGGCAGTTCTGAGAATGCTCTCATTATCTGGGACTTGTCCAGGGCTCCAGGATCTACTCCCAAGGTGGCGCGCTCCCATGGTTGGCCGCACGGTGCCTGTTGTTGATGGGAGACCTCAGTCCCTCTGCAGATGGGCCTTTCCACAGCACTGCCTGGGTATCCTCACATGACGGCTGGTCTCCTTCAGAAAAATCTATCCAAAAGAGCAAAGCAGAAACTACACAACACCCTTTATGACTCAGCCTGGGAGTCACACACTGTCACTTCTCCACCAGATGTTGAACACAGAGACCGCCCTCGTTCAGTGTGGGAAGAGATTACAGAAAGGCACACATATCAAGAGGATGAGATCATACCAAGAGGAAAGGATCATTGGGGCTCACCTTGGAGGCTGGAGGCCATGCTGCTCCTTCCCCTGTATCTGTGGTGGGCTGAAGAATGGCCCCTAAAAGATAGCAGATTCTCATTCTGAAACCAGTGTCATCTTACATGGAAAAAGGATCTTTGCAGATGTGATGAAGTTAAGAATATTGAAATAGAAGATTATCCTGGATTATCCAGGAGTGCACTAAATAAAATCACAATGATTTTATAAGCGAGAAGCAGAGGGGGGACTTGGCACATACAGAAGAGGAGAAGGCAGTATGACCACGGAAGCAGAGATTGGAGCAATGTAGCCACACGTTGGGGAACACCAGTAACCACCAGGATCTGGAAGAGGCAAGGAGTAGATTCTCTCCTAGAGATTCCAGAGGGAGTGCAGTCCTCCCAGTACCTTAATTCTGGCCCAGAACAGCTGATGGCAGACTTTTGGCCTTCAGAACTATGAGAGAATCACTTTGTGAGTGTGGTTTTTTCTTTTTGTCTTTTTTTTTCAATAATTAGAAACTATTTTATCTTTTATATATCATAGTGATTACGAGGAAGATCTTTAGAGTCGATTGTCCTGGATTTGAATCCCAGCTTTGCCATTTACTGGGTTTTCCTGGTGGCTCAGACAGTAAAGAATCCGCCTGCAATGCAGGAGACCAGGTTTGATGTCAGGGTCAGGAAGATCCCCTGGAGAAGGGAATGGCTATCCATTCCAGTATTCTTGCCTGGAAAATTCCATGAACAGAGAAGCCTGGCAGGCTACAGTCCATGTGGTCTCAAAGAGTCAGACATGACTAAGTGACTAACCCTTTCACTTCGCTTTCACTTTGCCACTTGCTATGATTGTAATCTTGGGCGAGTTTCAGTGCCTTGTTTCCTCCAAAATAGGGTCAAAATTAATACTTACCTGAGTTCACGCAGCACTGTTTATAATAGCCAGGACATGGAAGCAACCTAGATGCCCATCAGCAGACGAATGGATAAGGAAGCTGTGGTACATATACACCATGGAATATTACTCAGCCATTAAAAAGAATTCATTTGAATCAGTTCTAATGAGATGGATGAAACTGGAGCCCATCATACAGAGTGAAGTAAGCCAGAAAGATAAAGACCAATACAGTATACTAACGCATATATATGGAATTTAGAAAGATGGTAACGATAACCCTATATGCAAAACAGAAAAAGACACAGATGTACAGAACAGAATTTTGTACTCTGTGGGAGAAGGCAAGGGTGGGATGTTTTGAGAGAACAACATTGAAACATGTATATTATTTAGGGTGAAACAGATCACCAGCCCAGGCTGGATGCATGAGACAAGTGCTCGGGCCTGGTGCGCTGGAAGACCCAGAGAAATCAGGTGGAGAGGGAGGTGGGAGGGGGGATCGGGATGGGGAATACATGTAAATCCATGGCTGATTCATGTCAATGTATGACAAAAACCACTACAATATTGTAAAGTAATTAGCCTCCAACTAATAAAAATAAATGGAAAAAAAATTAAAAAAAAAATAATAATACTTACCTGAAATGTGTCAAGCTTTTTAAAAAATTGTGGTAAGACATACAGAACATAAAATTTATCATTTTAACTATTTTAAAGTATACATTTAGTTCTTAGGTACATTCACATTATTGTGCAGCTAATCCCCAGAAGTCTTTTCATCCTGCAAAACTGAAGGTCTATACCCATTCAGTAACAACTCCCCCTTTCTCCCCGACTGGAAACCACCATTCTGCTTTCCATTTGTGTGAATCTAACTACTTTCTGTAGTTTTTTGGACACCAAGTTTGTGTCAGTTTGCTACAGAAACCACAGGAAACTAAAACAGCATAGTTTTACCTTTCCCTCTATGCTCACACAATCTCAAACATACATAAATGTCCATAAACAGTTCCTGCTCACACATACATACACAGGAATTTTTTGTCATTGTTTTATATGAGACTGTGTGACATACTTTTCTTTGCTCTTTTCACTCCATCTGTTCAACAAATTTACTCTCAGAATACTCGTTTCATTCTTTGTCTTTGGGCAAACCTTTTTAACGTACCTCGATAAGCCGTCACTAGATACGAACGTCTGAAACGTGCTCAGAGTGCTTGTTCTACACTTGGACAGTGGTGCGCAATCTCTCATGATCAGCTTGGGGGTGAACTTCTGCCTCCTGCCATCTGCTTTTCATACCGTCCTCCATTCTTTAGCACTTCCACCAGAGGGGGGCAAGGAATTGGAAAAGAGGTGGAACATTACTGGAAAATAGATTAATGGAATAGGAGAGCCCAGAAAGCAAATCAACACAGTCATGTTTACATGTGTGATGGGGATTCTGAAAGACATTTTGGTGACTAATATTTATCAAGCCGTCTGTCAATTTGAAAGGTGGAATGTTATTCACTGTCTACTCGATTTTTAAGACTAATTGTCACATTTTTAGATAATCCTGGCAAAGAGTAGTCCCTTAGAAAATGCTGGAAAAGTTCATTCAATCCACAAAGATTTATTAATCACCTACAATGTGCCAGGAATCCAGCCAAGTTCTGAATGAATGAACAGCCCGGGTTTTCCTCCTGGAAAACCTACCAGTGCTGTTCTGTGACACCGCTGTCATCGGCAGTTAGGAGGGAGAAGGGAGGGAAAGGCAGGATGAAGGCATCAGTCCTATGTTAGTTTCCTTGGGCTGCCATAGCAAAATGCCACAAAGTGGGAGCTTATAGTAACGAAAGTGTATCGTCTCCACAGTTCTGGAGGTTAGATGTCTGAAATCAAGGTATTGGTTGGCAGAACCACATTCCTTCTGAAACCTGGGGGGACCCCTTTCTTCTTAGCTTTTGACGTTTAGTTGGCAATCTTTGGTGTTTCCTGGCTTGTAGCTGCCTAACTCCAACACCTACCTTTGTAGTTGCATGGTGTTATCTCTGTGTGTATCTGTCTTCAAATAGTAATCTTTTGCTTTATTTTTTATTGTTTAAATTGAAGTATAGTTGATTTACAATGTTGTGCCAAGCTCTGCTGTCCAGCAAAGTGACGCATTATACACATATAAACCTTGTTTTTTAATATTCTTTTCCATGATGGTTTATCACAGAATACTGAATGTAGTTCTCTGTGCTATACAGTAGGACCTTGTTGCTTATCCATTCTAAATGTAATAGCTTGCTTTACCGACCCTGAAAGGCCAATATTTCATTCCCCCCGCCTTGGCAACAATGAGTCTGTTCTCTGTGTCTGAATCTGTTTCTGTTTTGTAGATTCATTTGTGCCATATTTTAGCTTCCATATGTAAGTGATACCACGTGGTATTTGTCTGTCTCTTTATGACTTACTCTACTTAGTGTGACAATCTCTAGTTGCATCCACATTGCTGCAAATGGAATTATCTTGTTCTTTTATATGGCTGAACACGCTAGTAAAGTAATGCTCAAAATTCTCCAAGCTAGGCTTCAGCAGTACGTGAACCGTGAACTTCCAGATGTACAAGCTGGTTTTAGAAAAGGCAGAGGAACCAAAGATCAAATTGCCAACATCCGCTGGATCATTGAAAAAGTAAGAGTTCCAAAAAAACATCTATTTCTGCTTTATTGACTATGCCGAAGCCTTTGACTGTGTGGATCACAATACACTGTGGAAAATTCTGAAAGAGATGGGAATACCAGACCACTTGACCTGCCTCTTGAGAAACCTGTATGCCCGTCAGGAAGCAACAGTTAGAACTGGACATGGAACAATAGACTGGTTCCAAATAGGAAAAGGAGTATGTCAAGGCTGTATACTGTCACCCTGCTTATTTAATTTATATGGAGAGTACATTATAAGAAACGCTGGACTGGATGAAGCACAAGCTGGAATCAAGATTGCCAGGAGAAATATCAATAACCTCAGAAATGCAGATGATGCCACCCTTATGGCAGAAAGCAAAGAAGAACTAAAGGGCCTCTTGATGAAAGTGAAAGAGGAGAGTGAAAAAGTTGGCTTAAAGCTCAACATTCAGAAAACTAAGATCATGGTATCTGGTCCCATCACTTCATGGCAAATAGATGGGGAAACAGTGGAAACAGTGAGAGACTTTATTTTTCTGGGCTCCAGAATCACTGCAGATGGTGATTGCAGCCATGAAATTAAAAGACTCTTACTCCTTGGAAGGAAAGTTATGACCAACCTAGATAGCATATTAAAAAGTAGAGACATTACTTTGCTAACAAAGTTCTGTCTAGTCAAGGCTATGGTTTTCCCAGTGGTCATGTATGGATGTGAGAGTTGGACTATAAAGAAAGCTGAGCACCGAAGAATTGATGCTTTTGAACTGTGGTGTTAAAGACTCTTGAGAGTCCCTTGGACTGCAAGGAGATCCAGCCAGTCCATCCTAAAGGAGATCAGTCCTGGGTGTTCATTGGAAGGACTGATGTTGAAGCTGAAACTCCAATACTTTGGCCACCTGATGCAAAGAGCTGACTCATTTCAAAAGACCCTGATGCTGGAAAAGGTTGAGAGCAGGAGGAGAAGGGGATGACAGAGGATGAGATGGTTGGATGGCATCACTGACTCAATGGACATGAGTTTGCGTGGGCTCTGGGGGTTGGTGTTGGACAGGGAGGCCTGGTGTGCTGCAGTTCATGGGGTCGCAAAGAGTCGGACACAGCTGAGCAACTGAACTGAACTGAGTATTCCATTATGTACATGTACTACATCTTCTTTATCCATTCATCTATCAATGGACTTTTAGGTCATTTCCATGATTTGGCTGTTGTGAACAATGCTGCTATGAACCTAGGGATGTGTGTATCTTTGAATTACAGTTTAGTCTGGTTATACTGCCAGGAATGGATTGCTGGATCATGTGGTAATTCTATTTTTAGTTTTCTGAGGATCCTCCATACTGTTTTCCATAGTGGCTGTACCAACTTACATTCCTGCCGACAGTATCAGAGGGTTCCCCTTTTCTCCACACTGTCTCCAACATTTGTTATTTGTTGACTTTTTGAAGATGGCCATTCTGACGAGTGTGAGGTGGTTCCTCACTCTAGTTTGATTTGCATTTCTCTAATAATTAGTGATGTTGAGCGTCTTTTCATGTGCCTACTAGCCATCTGCATGTCTTCTTTGGAGAAATGTCTATTAAGGTCTGTAAATAGATATTTTCTTATAAGAACACCAGTCATATTGGGTGAGGGGCCCACCCTATTGCAATATCACCTCATCTTAACTAAGTACATCTTCAACAACACTATTTTTATTTATTTATTTATTTGGCTATGCTGGGTTTTAGTTGCAGCATGTGAACTCTTAGTTGCAGCCTGTGGGATCTAGTTTCCTATTTAGGGGTTGAATCTGGACCCCTTGCATTGGGAGCTTGGAGTCTAAACCTCTGGACTGCCAGGGAAGTCCCTGAAATAACTTTCTTTCTAAAGGTGACATTTTGGAGTACTATGGATTAGGACTTAGAGAATTGGCAGTGGAGAGCGGGAAGGTTGGGCACAATTCAGCCCAGGACAGTTTCTGATTGTTAAGTGTTTCAATAAAATATTGAATCGTGGATTTAATTAATCTGGAAGATCGTTGTTCTCTGTTTTAAAAAAAAAAGGCAACACAAAATTCGACCCAAGGGCCAGAGTTGGTTTGAATCCCACCTTTACCTTGTACTAAGTAGTGTGATCTTGTCCAAATTAATTAATTCTTGGTACCTCAGTTTCCTTGTCTATAGCATGATGATAATAGCATGTATGGGACTGTTGTAAAGTGAAATAGTACCAGGAAAGTCCTTATAATAATTTCTGCCACACAAAGAGCCCTCATACTTGTTAGTGTTTTGTTTTGTTTTTTTCCAATTAAAAATGACTTACCATGAGTTGACTGTTTTTAGAATCAATTTTCATAAGAATGGCCTGGTGATGGTGGCTTGTGAAAAAGCCTGAGGGAATAAAGCATTCCACTGTGTGAATGTACCTACAAGAGCCTCCTTCTAAGAGAAACTGGACCTAGAGCGAAGGAGCCGCTGCCCAGTATACTTCTCACTGCCTATTCTGCTATGCTGTCTTTCCTGGCTTCTGGCAGACCATAAAGCCAGTAGACTTCCAAAGTTCCCAGAGAAATGTTTCTTCTTTCTTTTAGACCATCACCCTCTGAAGAACAATTGATTAAAATGTTTCACAGGCAATATGTCACTGTTAGGTGTTTGTGTGTGTTTATATATATAAGTGAAATTTTCTTCAGTTCCTTTTGGATGTCAACTTAAGATGCCCTGTAGGCTTTATCAGAGAAAGAGCAATATATCACCACAGTGCGCATCTTGCCTGCATGCTAAGTCATTTCAGTCGTGTCCAACTTTTTGCAACCCTGTGGACTGTAGCCCACCAGGCTCCTCTGTCCATGGGATTCTCCAGGCAAGAATACTAGAGTGGGTTGCCATTTCCTCCTCCAGGGGATCTTTCCAAGCCAAGGATTGAACCCACATTGGCTCCTGCATTGCAGGCAGATTCTTTGCCACTAGCATCTCCTGGGAAACCCGGTGCCTGTGTTGGACATTGTTGGAAACAAATTGCAGCATCTACTCAGCCTGGAATGACCTCCCTCCAGCCTCAGGAGAGCCAGAATGTAGACGTGATCCTCTTGGAAAGATCCCTGAGGAAAACAGCAGACCCCTCTTACAGCTGACAAGACACTCCATGTTTATTCAGGAAGCCAAGACACCGTGCACCATCCTTGGTCCCTATGACCTGAGTGTTGGAGTCTTTAGGTAGGTGGGGTGGATGGGGTAATGGAAAGAATTGAAAGATTGCAGAGAGAGTCAGGCTTCAACAAAATTAAGACCCACTCTCGTCTCACCTCACTTAAACATCAAAGAATTGTTTAGCTGGAAGACCCTTGAGGGGTCACTAATTCAGCAGATAAGCCAAAGTATAGTAAATAATTTGTCACAAATAGTAAGAGTACAATTTGTGAATGATTGATCACTAAATTCTACTTTGATTACTAAATTCAAAGTTCTTAGCTTACGATGGTTTTCACAGTGAGGTTTCAGGACTACCAGCAAGAGAAGCAGCATCACTTGGGACTTTAATAGAAATACAAATTTTCAAGTCCTTTCTCAGACCTACTGAATCAGAAACTCTAGTGTGGGTCCTGGCAACCTATGATAAACCAGCATAGAGGTTACTCTGGACTTTCCTTTGGCTCAGATGGTGAAGAATCTGCTTGTAATGCAGGAGACCCGGGTTCGATCCCTTGGTCAGGAAGATTTCCTGGAGAAGGAAATAGCAACTCAGTCCAGTATTCTTGCCTGGAGAATTCCATGGACAGAGGAGCCTGGTGGGCTGTAGTCCATGAGGTCGCAAAGATTACTCTGATGCCCACTCCTGTCTGAGAACCACTGTTAAAGTGGAATTAATTTAATTCAGTTGGCATCCAGGTGTGCTTTATCAAGGGAGAGTGAAAGGGATGAAGTTGTGTACAGCTAGTGCCCAGGGAATGGAGCCCCAAGAGCTATGCAAATACACATGCCATTTTCAGAAATCCCATGTTAAAGAAAAAGTTAATCATGATACTTGTTAAAAGAAAGACTGTTCAAGGGACTACCACAATAGGGTGTGTTGGAGGGGAGAGCTGGTTCACCCCTTAACACGGCAAGGACAAGTGGTGATTTATAGTCAAAGAACAAGATGGGGATCCGTGTATGGAGAATTACTAAGATGGAATTCCAGGTGAGCTATTTCAAACCCTAAAAGATGATGCTGTGAAAGTGCTCCACTCGATATGTCAGCAAATTTGGAAAACTCAGCAGTGGCCACAGGACTGGAAAAAGTCAGTTTTCATTCCAATCCCAAAGAAAACAATGCCAAAGAGTGTTCAAACTACTGTACAATTGCACTCATCTCACATGCCTGCAAAGTAATGCTCAAAATTCTCCAAGCCAGGCTTCAACAGTACGTGAACTATGAACTTACAGATGTCCAAGCTGGATTTACAAAAGGCAGAGGAACCAGAGATTAAATTGCCAACATCCATCGAATCATCGAAAAAGCAAGAGAGTTCCAGAAAAACATATTGACTACGCCAAAGCCTTTGACTGTGTGGATCACAACAAACTGTGGAAAATTCTTCAAGAGATGGAAATACCAAACCATCTTACCTGCCTCCTGAGAAATCTGTATGCAGGTAAAGAAGCAACAGTTAGAATGGGACATGGAACAATAGACAGGTATCAAATTGGGAAAGGAGTATGTCAAGGTTGTATATTGTCACCCTGCTTATTTAACTTATGTGGAGAGTACATCATGTGAAATGCCGGGCTGGATGAAGCACATGCTGGAATCAAGATTGCTGGGAGAAATATCAATAACCTCAGATATGCAGATGACGACACCCTTATGGCAGAAAGCGAAGAAGAAATGACGAGCCTCTTGATGACAGTGAAAGAGGAGAGTTTAAAAGCTGGCTTAAAACTCAACATTCAGAAAACTAAGATTGTGGCATCTGGTCCCATCACTTCATAGAAAATAGATGGGGAAACAATGGAAACAGTGACAGACTTTACGTTGGGGGGCTCAAAAATCAGTGCAGATGGTGACTGCAGCCATGAAATTAAAAGATGCTTGCTCCTTTGAAGAAAAGCTATGACCAACCTAGACAGCATATTAAGAAGCAGAGACATTACTTTGCCAAAAAGTTCTGTCTAGTCAAACCTATGGTTTTCCCAGTAGTCATGTATGGGTGTGAGAGTTGGACCATAAAGAAAGCTGAGCACCGAAGAATGGATGCTTTTGAACTGTGGTGTTGGAGAAGACTCTTGAGAGTCCCTTGGACTGCAAGGAGATCAAACCATTCCATCCTAAAGGAAATCAGTCCTGAATATTCATTGGAAGGACTGATGTTGAAGCTGAAACTCCAATACTTTGGCCACCTGATGCAAAGAGCTGACTCATTGGAAAAGACCCTGATGCTGGGAAAGATTGAAGGCAGGAGGAGCAGGGGATGACAGAGGATGTTGATGGTTGGATGGCATCACTGACTCCATGGACATAAGTTTGAGCAAGCTCCAGGAGGTGGTGATGGACTGGGAAGTCTGCGTGCTGCAGTCTGTAGGGTTGCAAAGAGTTGGACACAGCTGAGTGATTGAACTGAATTGAACTGAATGGGATTGTTGCTAGACTGACTCAACAGGATTCTTGCTGAAGGCAAGCCAGGATGATAAGATATTGAGGGTGGGGGGTGAGGAATTTGATCAGATATCAAGGGTGCCAGATTTTCCACTAAACTGACCCAGCAGGATTCTTGCTAAAACTGGACCAGTGTCTCAAGGACAGAGCCTGGGGTCAGGGCCTTGAGAGTTTAGAGGAGCCAGACTAGAGTTAGGTTAAGAAGAGACTTTGTCACCCATTCAAATAAAAGCCGACCCCTCTCAAGCCCATTTTATAGATGAGGAACCTGAGGGGAAGAGGGGCTAAAGGACTTACCCACACTGAACAGACACTAAAAGGTGGCACAGACGGTAAGCCCTCGCTTGCCCAGAGACTACCAACTCAGGATGTGCTAAAACTACACACCACAGAGTCTTGAAGTGGAAGATGACTTCTAGAGGTGGGATGAAAACACTTTCTCAAGGGAGATATGGCCCAACTAGACCTTGGACTTGAAATTCCCCCATTAGGAAAATCTTTCAGAGATAAAAATTTTTTTAAAGTAAAAATTTATTTTGGTGAGGGCAGTTTTAGAAAGTAACATTTAGTATGACCATAATTTCATAGAAGAAATGACATTTTTCATAATGAGATGACATTTTTACACCAAAAATATATTAGATTTAATCTTTAAAGGACAGATTTTTAAAAATATTAAATACATTTAGCTTTTTAAAACATTTTTTTACTATGTGTTTTCCTCTTATTTCCCTAAAGAGCCATAAAATTTGTGATCAAATGCTCATATGAGGCTGAAAGTCTCTGCTTTAGACCCCTAACTAACAGGGGCTCTGACTGCCTGCCTCACCCTGCAAGGTGCTGTCACCAAGTAGGCATTTGATAAATGTTCTTTGATGATAAAAATGATGAGGACAGAATGGATTTATAATATTTATTACAGTTGGGAAACTACATGCTAGAAGTACAGAGGACTTAAATTGCTTTTCCAAGGTCACATAACCAGTTATAAAAAGAGTTGGTGCTGGAAATGAAGTCTTCTATCTCCTGGTTCAGAATCCTTTTTCCCTTAGACCACACTGACGTTGATAAAGAAAGTGTAATAGGATGTCTCTTATTTGCTTGAGGGAACATATTAACTTACCCAGGCAAGAAAGATATGATGGAATCAAACATCAGGACTTATTATAAGATATAAAGATAATATCAACCCCAGAGACCTCAGGAAATTTGGAGATGTTAGGTTCAAGAGGCATGAAGTCAGCATAAGGAGGAGTGGAGACTGGGGGGAGGGAATGAGGAGTGTTTTCCAATGATAAAACACAACTGTTGGAGTGGCCAGACTGCACTTACGCAGATGTTTATCAATTTCTGGAGTTCCAAACTGGCAAGCTTTGTTAGACAGGCTTTAGACTGAGAGAAAAGGGGGAAGGAGCCTCCATTTAACTTAGGTATCACCAAACATATTTATGCTGTAGAATATTAGGCTGAGAGTGTTCCGTAGAAAATAGCATTGAAAAATTAAGCTTTGGTGTGCACATCGATGAAGTATTATAGTTATATTTCTGGCATATTAGAATGTGGAGTAACTATACTGTAGCACCTTAGATGAGTTTATACAAGAAAAGGAAGAGGAAGTGAATCTACCATGACAAACGGTTTGAAATAACTCATGGTGAAAATCAAAAGACTTCCTACTACCAAAATCTGTTATACAAAGTGAACCAGGTAAGTAACACAATGATTTTTTAAATTTTATTGCATGAAAATTTCTGCAGCAATAGGTACTGTGTTACGGGCACTGACAATTGTGTAAGATTTGAGTTCTCTGAGCTGTTGAGCATGTGTCTTCAGAGCACTTTTCCGTTTCTAAGAATGTAACATGGGGCAGGAAGTAGAGAAATAAACCAGAAGTAAGGTTTTCAAGTGCCCAAGGAGGTCGCCGCAGAGATCTTATGAGATAAGTAGATGCATCTTTAGAACTACCTTCTGGGCTTCCTGCTCATAACTACCCTCCTTGGTCTGCCCAGCTGTACACACCTGCTGGGTGAAGTTACTCTCAGCCTTTGGGATGTATTCAGGTTCAAATGCACTTCCATTCTCCTGCTGCCAACAGTCAGAGAAGCCTGTTTCCTGTTGGTTCCTAGCTTCCTTCTTCACATTTCATGGTATTCTCCATAAATTAACCTTGTCCTAAGTTAATTAGCCAGGAGGTTCTCCCTTGTAAAGCATCCTAGTTTAGTCCCTAGGTGCTTCAGATATGAGTGTTGCAATACAACGCAAATCACTTCTGAGTCCAAAGTATCCCTGAGTTTTAAGACTGGGTTTTGGGTTTTTCGTTTGTTTGTTTGTGGTGCTCAGCCCATTAGATGTGCTCATTATGGAGATTTTCCTGATTATTTCTGGGATTGAAATACTTGCCTCTTCCACATACTTGCTTAGGTGTGGTTTCCGGAAGCGTGTGTGTGAGCACGGTCAGTCATAACCAACTCTTTGTGACCCCATGGACTATAGCCCACCAGGCTCCTCTGTCCATGGGATTTTCTAGGCAAGAATACTGGACTGGTTTGCCATTTCCTCCTCCAGGGAATCTTCCTGACCCAGGGATCGAACCCATAGCCCTTGTGTCTCCTACACTGAGCAGGCGGGTTCTTTACCAACTGCGCCACCAGAGAAGCACCAGTTTTGGGGAGAATTGGTGTTAAAAGGGGGGAAACAGTAGTCACAGTGAGGCTTGAGGGGGTGGAAAGAGGAGAAATGGTGGGGAGTAGCCCCAGCTAAGACTGTCACACATGGTGGGGTGATGGTGACTGAAGGTGTGTGTGGCATGATAACTGATTCCTCCTTCAGCGGGGTGCAACACACCTTGTTCACCAGCTCAGCCTTATTCATTTAAGAGTGATCAGTGGAAAAAAAAAAAAAAGAGTGATCAGTGGGTTCACTGATCATGGCAGTGTAATGACATCCAAATTCAGAAGAGTCCTACAACTTTTTAACATGAGGAAAACACTAATTAGAACAGGATACTGTATTTTGGCTGACTAATTAACTAGTAGAAGGTATGAAACAGGCATTCTCCTATAGCACTGGTGGTACCAGCTCCTGAAAATTTTGACAAGGTGGATCCATCATGTATTCATTTGCTAGGGCTGTCATAACAAGCTACCACAGACTGGATAGCTTAAACAACAGAAATTTATTTTCTCACAGTGCTGGAGGCTATAGCAGTCCAAGTTCAAGGTGTAGGCAAGAGTGGTTTCTTCTGAGGCCTCTCTTCTTGGCTTGTAGATGATCATTTTATTTTCTGTGTCTTCATGTCTTCCTTTTGTACATATCTGTGTCCAGATTTCCTCTTCTTCTAAGGACACAGGTCATATTGGGTTAGGGACTATTTTAAGGACCTTGTTTAAATTTAAATTTACATCTTTAAAACCCTTCAAGTACAGTAATATTCCAAGATTACTGGGGCTTAGGACTTAAACAAGTAAACTTTTAAAAAGAACACTTTACTGATTCTACTTTTAAGAAGTTATACTAAAGAAGTAAATATACTTCTTCAAATTATAGGATCATACATTACCTTTTTACAACATGCTTTTCTTACCCATTATATATTTTGAACATTTCTCTATGTATAAATACACATACAACATCACTTTTAATCACTATATAATATTCTGTCATATAGACGCATCATAATTTATTTTACTGTTCTCCTATTTTTAACCTAATTTTTGAAGAAGAAATATATTCATATCATTGAAAAATCAAAACAATATTAAAAGTAAACACCAAGAAGTCTTATTCTCATCCTACCCACCTTTCTTCATAGCTGACTCTTTTTATTAGTTTCTTGTGTAGCCTTCCAGTATTTTCTTATGCGAATGCAAAAATGCAAATATACGTTCTTATTTCCCCTGCTTTTTTATTTGAAAGGGAACACACTATTTACCCTGCTCTGCATCTTACTTTTTTTTTTTAACTTAATATATTTCTAGAGCTTCTCCATTATCAGTACCACAAAAACATCCTCATTTTCTCCTACAGCCACAAAATATACAATTGTGTGGATGAACCATAGTTTATTTAACCAGTGTCCTCTATAGAAGGCTGTTTCTCATCTTTTATAAATACAAAGAGAAGGGCAAAGAATAAACTTAAACATATGTTACTTCCAACAAGTACAGGTGTATTGCTAAGATAAATTCCTAGGAGTGGAATTTCTGAGTTAAACTGCATTTGTGATTTTGACAGACACTACCAAGTTGCCCTGTATAGGTGCTACACCATTTTGCAGTCCCATCAACAGTGGGCAGTGACTAATTCTACATAGCCTTCCATAGGATGAGTTGCAAACTTTTGAATGTTTATCAATATCAAATGCCTCATTTTTGACCATTTAAGTTGTTTCCATTTTTGCTACACTTAACAATACTAAAATTAATATTCTTATAGCTATCTAGCACCTAATGCTCAGTTGTGTCCAACTCTTTGTGACCACATGGACTGTAGCCCACCGGACTCCTCTGTCCATGGGATTCTCCAGGCAAGAATACTGGAGTGGATTGCCATTCCCTTCTCCAGAGGATTTTCCCAAACCAGAGACAGAACCTGAGTTTTCTGCATTGCAGGCAGATTTTTTACCCTTTGAACTACAGGGAAGTCCTTTTTATAGCTATACCTTTGTCCATATTTTAATTATTTCTTTAAAATAAATTTTTCAAAGTTGATTATTTTTTTCCAGGAGTATCTGCATTTTTAGGGCTTTTGATGTGAACAAACTATTTTGGGGATTCTTAAATTCTCATGAATGTTTAAGCATGGACAGGAACATTCTCCACTCCTGTAACATAATTAATGCTCTAAACTTATATACCTAATAAATAAAACTTAGAAAATCAGTTTTTTTAAGCATTTAAAATTGATTCTAAACAACTAAAATGTCTCCAACAACTTAAATTTTAATCACAAATGTAATATAATATGAAGGATTATTTAGACTATTTCACATGCCTTAAACAGATAATATTTAAAAGTTACACTTAATGTTTTAAAATAGCACAATTAATTTAATTCATTGAAAAAATAAATCTCCATATTTGTTTCTGTACCTTCCTATGGTTGCAATAATACAAATTTCTATACTTTCCCAAGATTTTATACTTTTCTGGTAATTTTATGAGAGTCAAAAGTAAAGAAAAAAAGAAAACAAAAGAAAAAAAGATGGCTTCAGACCAGGCCTGAGTTGTCAATTTAGTTAACTTGTATCTTCTGAGATGATTCAAACCTAAATCATGTCATCAGAATACCTTCCCACCCTTTTTAAAATAGTTTGCCTTTTATTTATTTATTTAAAATATTTATTTTTAGTTATTTATTTGGCTGCACTAGGTCTTTGTTGTGGCACTTGGGACCTTTGATCTTCATTGCAGCATTAGGGTCTTTAGTTGCAGCATGCAGACTCTTAGTTACAGCTTGTGGAATCTAATCCCTTGACCAGGGATCAAATCCAGGTCTCCTGTATTGAGAGCACAGAGTCTTAGCCACTGGACCATCAGGGAGGTCATTTCTTTTCTTAGAGCAGTTTTAAGTGCACAGCAAAACTGAGTGGAAAGTACAAATAATTTCCATATATTCCCTGACCCTCCCAACACACCCTCCCGCACTATCAACATTCCCCCCAAGGGTGGTAAATTTGTTACAACTGTTGAATCTACATTGATACGTCTTTATCACCCAAAAGTCCATAGTTTACTTTAGGGTTTACTCTTGGTGATAGACATTCTGTGGGTTTGGACAAATTTATAATGATACGTATCCACCATTATAATGTACAGAGTAGTTTTACTTCCCCTCATATCCTCTATGATCTGCTTATTCATTTCTCCCTCTCCCTCTCACCTAATCTCTAGAAACTACTGATTCTTTTTTTGTCTCCATAGATTTACCTTTTCCACAAAGTAATGTAGTAGAAATCATAAAGATATAGCATTTTCAGACTTGCTTCTTTCACTTAATAATATGCATTTAAAGTTCCTTCCTTTATAGCTTGATAGCTCATTTCTTTTTAACACTGATGAATATTCCACTGCCTAGATGTACCACAGTTTATTTATTCACCTACTGAAGGACATTTTCATTGCTTCCAAGTTTTGGCAATTATAAATAAAGCTCCTATAACACCTGTTCAGATTTTTGTATGGACACACATTTTCAATTCATTTGGATAAATACCAAGGAGCATAATTCCTGGATCATATGATAGGAGCATGTTTAATTTGTAAGAAACCTACAATTTTCTTCCAAAGTGACTATACCACTTGCATTCCCACTACCAATGAATGAGAATTCCTGTTTTGTGTCTTTGCCAGAATTTGGAGTTATCAGTGTTTTGGATTTTTAGCCATTCTAACAGGTATATGGTATACCTCATTGATGTTTTAATATGCATGTCCCTAATGACATGGATCTTGAGCATCTTTTCATATGATTACTTGTCATCTGTATGTCTTCTTGGGCAAGATAAGTACCTTTGTGTAGTTAGGTTTTACTCGTTATCAAGGGGAATTTTCATGTCTACACTTTCACATGGATTTTAGCTTCCTGCAAGATGGTCTCTTTTTCTGAAATGGTGTACAACTGACCCTTGAATAATGTGGGGTTAGGGACACTGACCCTCTGTGTATTTGAAAAGCTGTGTGTAACTTACAGATGGCCCCCTGTATCCGAGGTTCCTTTGTATCTTTGATTCCACATCCTTAGATTCAACTAACTGTGGATGGTGTAGTGCTATAGTATTTACTATTGAAAAACATCTGCATATAAGTGGACCCATGAGGTCAAACTCGTGTCATTCAAGTATCAGCTATCTTTTTTGGTTAGCTTGATCAGCATCATATAAACAAGTATCATGTCCCCTATTAAGTATTAAGTCCTGGTCTTCAGCACTATTGGGGAACTAGATAAGCCTTATTAGGTCTTTGAAGTAATAAGTCCTTTAAAGTTTCATTTTTATGGAGACAGAAATGGAGATTGTACTGCCCCTTGCCTCTTTGGGATATGTGGCTAATCCACCATCTTTCAACCCTCTCTTGGACTCTTTTTCCTCATTCTTCCTATCCTTGTAGAGTTACTCCTTTTTCCCCATTACTATATGGCCATCTCATAGTTCTATGACATTTTCTTTCCCTTCTTAATCAAATAGAGAAAAAATGCATACCATGCTTTTTTAAGCATGAGATGCTACAGTCAGCTGCTCCATTGTTTTTATACCTTTGTATGTTTTCCTTTATATAGGAAGGAAAAAACTAATTAAACAATGACACATGCCTTAAAAAATCCTAAATCCTTGCATGACTTAGGAATCAGTTAAACTATCCTCTCATTGCTCCAAAACTATTACAAGCGATTTGGCAAGTTTTCCTGTCCTCAGTTGTATTTCTTGTTGAGTAATAAGAATCTAAGAGTCTTTTTGTATGTATCTTGGGTTTCCCGGGTGGCGCTAGTGATAAAGAACCCATCTGCCAATGCAGGAGACATAAGAGATGCAGGTTGGATCCCTCAGTCGGTGTAATATAACTTGATCTGCTTGTGGGTATCTCTGTTTCTCAATTGCCATAAAGAATTTGGTTGTTGCATTGAAAGAAAATATGAAAAATATGTTGACATTCCTCCAAATATGAAGCCTTCACTAATGTGAAAGGCACATTCCACTGCTCTGTTTCACTGTCTCTCTGTGTACACAATACCTCATTTCAGTGCCAAAATTACAGTAGAAACTTTTTAAAAGGCATTTCAAATGGTGGTTAAATTCAACCTGTAAAATACCAGCAATGCACATTACTCAACTGAAGTGAAAATGTTATAAACAGCTCTGACCAAGTATGAACGTACAGCTCTTCACCAACAGCAACTGAAAAGGCCATCCACTTTAGAAGCACAATTTCAGACACATTAAAATCGAAAAGAAAAAAGGTATCTTAGAATCACAAATATGTATATATAATTTATTAATCATGATGTTTAATATAGAAAATAGGACATCCACAAATGTCAACATTTTCCTACTTATTAAACTGTATTTAGATACATTTATATACATTCAGCTAAATATATTTAAATACATTTTAAAAATTAAGCATATTCCATTTAATTTGCAATATTTAAGTCACAATTTCCTTTTATAAAATATATATAGATTTTTCTTTTTTGAATACCATTACAGGCTCATGGATTTTCATAGATGCAACTCTTTTCAATTAGCCATAATTATCTTTTTCTCTTTTTTAAAGTTCAAATTGAAATGAGTTAACCAAGACTAACTTTAAGTTGGCTCCATTGTACTTCCAACATTGCAGTGATGATTAAAAAACATCCTTCCTTTCTGAAAACATTAAAGATATATTAAGTCTATGTTAGTTTTCCTCCGTGTTGTAGGACATAGAATTAGCTACTTATAATGGGTGCTAGAAGTAAACATCTAAATCTGGGCACACGCTCAAGTTACAAATTGTATCATTTCATGTTGTCCTGGTATAGCCAAGATGATAACACTGCTAGGCCACCTTAGTGCAGAGCTGGAAAAGATATTTCTCTAGAAAATCTTGAGTTTATATGGATTTACCCACCTTAACAGTATTATTCCAGTATAACTCTAAACCCTTCAAAATTCTGCCCTATCATACAAATTTTTAATTTGTATGTTAATTAATTTGTAGGTTAATTTGTTAAACCTAAAAGTTTAACCCCTCACTTAACCATAGTTTTATCATCCTCTCTTTTATAATCCTTGTTTAGCTCATCAGTCACGAGTTTGTAGTAACTTTATTGACATGACTAAATTTCCTCCAAGAAATTTTGTATGAACTCCCACTCTCCACACTCATGCTCACAGCAGCATCATTCACAATAGGCAAAAGAAGGAAGCAACCCCAGTGTCCACTGACAGATGAATGGATAAACAAAATGCAGTATATACATAAAATGGTATATTTTTCAGCCTCTAAAGTAAGGAAATTCTGATACGTCACAACAGATAAGTGACTCTTAAGGACATTATGCTAAGTGAAATAAGCTAGTCTGAAAAGGATAAGTACTATATGAATCCACTTATATGAGTTACTTAAATTAGTCAAATTCATAGAGCTAGACGGTAGAATAAACTCTTTGAGACTCAATGGCCAGTCTCCTCTGTCCACAGAATTTTCCATGCAAGAGTACTGGAACAGGTTGCCATCTCCTACTCCAGAGGATCTTCCCAATCCAGGGACTGAACTTGTGTGTCTTGTTTGTCCTGCATTGGCAGGCAGATTCTTTACAACTGGCACCACCTGGGAAGTCCTATGTGAGTTACTTAAATTAATCAAATTCATAGAGCTAGACAGTAGAATGGTGGATGCCAGGGGCTGGGGCTGGGGGTAATGAAGAGTTGTTGTTTGATGGATGTGAGTGTGTGTTTTAGTCACTCAGTCGTGTCCAACTCTTTGTGACCCCATGGACTGTAGCCCACCAGGCTCCTCTATCCATGGGATTCTCCAGGCAAGAATACTGGAGTGGGTTGCCATGCCCTTCTCCAGGGCATCTTCCTGACCCAGGGATCGAACCCAGGTCTCCTGCATTGCAGGCAGATTCTTTACCATTTGAGCTACCCAGGAAGCCCCTTGATGGGTATAGAATTTTATTGTTGCAAGATAAAGTGTTCTTGAGGTTGGTTATGCAACAGTGTAAATGTACTTAACATTACTAAAACTTACACTTAAAAATAGTTAAGAGAGTAAATTTTATGTTAAGTATATCTTACCACAGTTAAGATGTTTTTAAAATTTATACTTTCAACAGTAGCATTTGAGGGTAACCATGTCTCCTAAAATTACTTTTATAACGGAACAAGCACTAGCTTTATTTCTCTAAGTTTTAGCAGAGTTAATTGAAAGGTTAACAATATTAACAATATATCAAATAGCTTTTTTAGTAAATTTTACACAACCCATTGTGTGACAGCTGCCCCCCACCCTCCATCTTAGACTTGCTTTGTTTGAAATATCAACAAAACCTCAGGTTTTTTGTTCATAGATATTTTGTATGATGATGACATGAAAACACCAACACTCATATTCCATGATTTCTACCCTGTAGAACCTTTTCAAGAGGTTAGGCTCTGAAACTTCCCGATTCTGAATTCACAAGATAACTTTTCCCCAGATCAAAAACTTTTCCCACAACAAAGAGTACCTCTGGATCTACTGCTCTGGTAGATTGGGTACACCACCCCTAACACACATCTACAGGAAGGCACTGTCTGAGGGATCCTTCCAGCTTCAGAGTGACTTTGGGTTTCATGTCCCAATGCTCAGAAAGACTCCCTACCCCTGGGGACATTTGAGTTCAGAATGACCCTGGCATGATTTTGTGGGCTAGCCTAGAAAACTAATCTAAAAGGTACACATGCACATGACTAACATAACACTACTTTTAAGAGAAATAGTTCCAAGTGGCAAACATCTTAGTTATGCTTTGCTAAGTCACTTCAGTCGTGTCCAACTCTGTGTAACCGAATGGGCCGCAGCCCACCAGGCTCCTCCGTCCATGGGATTTTCCAGGCAAGAGTACTGGGGTGGGGTGCCATTGCCTTCTCCCATCTTAGTTGTAGACACCCTTAAAAAAAAGAAAATTTATATTGTTTTAAAAATTAATTTAGGTATATGACCCTTTCATTAGAAACTTATTGAATGGACAGGACTTGATTCTTATTTTTAAATAATTTGTAATATATAATTACAAAAAAAGGTAGATGCTGGCACTACCAGAGCATGCTTTGTTCATTTTAATCTGTCACTATCAGAGCATGCTTTGTTCATTTTAATCTGTCACTTCAATTTCTTAACCTAAGAAATATACTGTAAAATTACTTTATTTTTTTTTTTTTGTAAATTTACTTTAAAATCGATTAATAGGTAAATGAATAGTAAAGACTTTAAGTTGTAATCAGAAAAGAACTAAAATAGACAAACATTTTCTTTTGTAGATTGGAGGATAAATTTACTAGGGTCAGATTTTTCTGATCATGCAGGATTTTAGAGACCGTGTGCAATCATTTCTCATTTCCATCCTTCAGTCAATCAGACCTACTTCTGGTACATCTTTGGATACTGGTCTAACTTTCCATTCTCATCACCGCCAACCCAACCACCAACTCTATCCAGCCCAGCTGTCTCACAACCTGCTAATTGAATAGTTTTAATGGCCCTTTTATATATCCTATCCAAACCCACTCCAGTCCTCTACTTTGTCACAGTCATTCTAGGACTTTTCCATTGCTGTCTTAAATGTGCTGATTTTTATATTTAAATTATCCTACTCATCATAAGATGCAAATATTTTATGTATTTTTTTTGCAATTGAAATGCTGGGACTGTGTTGATCCATTGCTATTTCTTAAATGGTGCCTCTGAGCAGAAAAGTTTCATGCTTTAATTAATTGAGCTGACACCTTTAAAGCACATTAATTGAGCTTATACATTTATATCACACATTAAATATGCACATCAAATACATTTATAATCTTCTTCCAGTTTGCCAGCCCATGTCCTTTGCATTTCACTCTTTTCTTCTCTACTTGTTTTCCTCTGGTAATTGTAGGACATAGATGAATACTTTTCTTGGATAAATGCCTGGATTTAAGCTACAATTAGGGCTTCATAAGTGGCGCTCGTGGTAAAGAACCCACCTGCCAATGCAAGAGACATAGGAGCCACAGGTTCAGTCCCTGAATCAGGAAGATTCCCCTGGATGAGGCGATGGCAACCTACTCTAGTATTCTTGCCTGGAGAATCCCATGGACAGAGTAGCCTGGTGGGCTACAGTCCACGGTTTCGAAAGAGTCAAACACAACTGAAGTGACTTAGCATGCAGGCATGGAAGCTATGATTAAGAGGAGAAAAACCATCTCCTCTTTACAAGTTGCTTAAGTAAACATTTATTGAACATCTGCCCTAGGCCAGACAGGATGCTAGGTACTGAGGACACAAAAAACGGATATATCGGCCTATTCTACCCACAAGAAACTTTGGGGCTGTGGTTCTCATAGCTTGGTGTTCTTAGGAGACCTGTCTGAGAGTATTAGTTGAAATGTGGTTTCTGGAGTTCTTACCTCCCCAGGTTTTAAGTTTGGGTTGGCCCCAGGAATTTGCATTTTAGTAAATCCTCCCAGTGATTCTGAGGCAGGTAGTCCACTGATAAAACTTTTAAATACCACATTAAACCCTGTTGAATGTTGAATATTTGCGCCTGTAGTTCTGGATTGTTATCACAAAGTTTTTTGTTTTTTTAAAGATGCTATTTAAGGGAAAATGTTTAACCAGTTTCCTTTCCATTAATGCTTTTTCTCTGTCACTTTTAACTAAGAAATCTTCTCATATTCCAAGATTACAAGTTAAGTATGAGAAGATTTAAAGTATGAGTTGCTGCTGCTGCTGCTAAGTCCCTTCAGTCGTGTCCGACTCTGTGCGACCCCACAGACGGCAACCCACCAGGCTCCCCGTCCCTGGGATTCTCCAGGCAAGGACACTGGAGTGGGTTGCCATTTCCTTCTCCACTTTGCTAAAAATCTAGACGTTTAACATATATCTTCTCTTTTCCTTCCTCCCATTAAACCATAAAATTAAAAACTTTATAACACTATTATAGTATCACTTTGTAAAAGTTCAGATTTCAAGGTTTGCTACTTTGAGTCAGTTTTTTTTCTACAGATATTTCCCCTGCAAGTAGGATCTCCTGCTTCCAGGAGGAAAGGAACAGTTAGTTTTTTCTAGTCCAACTAAAGACCCAAATTAGGAGTTACTTGAGATGCAGATTCTAGCCATATGCCCACTGCTTTGAAAGAGACTATGAAACTAAGTCTTAACAAAGCAGAATATTAAATAGTCTCACCAAGTGAAATTTTAGAGCCATAGTCACATACACACAATTTGGTTTTTTTTCCCACTAATGCTTAAGTTCAATTAGGCAGAGTTCCCCCGACCCCTGTACCCCAATTCCAGTCTTATACTTTTTTTTTCCAACTCTTTGTGAAATCTTTCTTAAAACCAACTGATAATGACCTCCATCCTTGCACACCTTTTCTGTATTTCAGTTGCTAGCTGCTTAGTCTTTTAAAACTGACTAAAGGGATGCCCTAGCTCCCTATACAGAGAAGAAATCTATTCCCCCCACTTTACTTCTCCACAAACTCTGTCCATGCATCTGAGGAGATAATATATACATATTCATATACATGTACATTTACATATACATGGAAGTCCTCTTGTACATATATACATAAATATATATTGACAGTTTCTTGGCTGTCATATATTATATATATGGTTATATGTATAACACTGGCATATACATGTCAATTTTTGAGACCATCAAAAAAGTCTTCCTGGATTTGATGTTTTCCAATAAGGAGGATACAGCTGTGCACATTACATTTAAACAAAGCAGAACAGTCCCACCACATCTCACTTAAAGCAGCTACAATGCCTTTGAGCCAATTTAGTTCTCAACAGAGAATCTTACAAGATCAATCACTGTTTGTTGTTTCTCTATATGCTCAACCAAAAAGAGATCTAAGAGGATAATAGCCCACCAAAAAAGTGTATTATTCAGGGACTATACATGTAATTTTGGGAGCAAAACATGAAGACATATTTAATTATTGTCCTCTGGAAAATGATATATATTTAACTATAGAGATAGCTCAGGTACTGTTCTCTTCTTAATGTCTGACATTATTTTGTTGGGAAAAGGGTTTTTGGGGTTGTGAAGGGTATTTCATGCCTGTAATGGCTGGAAGAATTTCACTAGTTCCATGTCTACTGACAGCAAATATATAAAAATGCATCTCAGAAATTTTGCTGCTGACTCCACTTGCCAGTCACAGACGTTCTGCATTTTGAACTGATTGAGGAAAAGGGTGTGTTAGAAAAGGAGCAAGTATGAGTAGAATGATGATTCATATAGTGGTTGCCAAGAGCCTTGTACTTCAATCCTCTCTCTTTTTTTTTTCTAATATTAAACAAATGGATTTTTTCCTTTTAATAGAAAATTAATACAATGACTTTCACTTCGAAATTTTATTCAAATTTTATGTCACTGTATTTTTTTTTCTCAATCCCCTAAATGTTGTTTATTCCCTAATAAAGACTGGAACCTAAAATTACATAATGAATGATAAACTTTGCCTCACGTGTGGGAAGAAAAAAAGCACAGGATTTCATAAGATTCCTTTACATTCCACTCTTTCAGTCAGCTCATTTTTGCAAGTATGAAAGACTGGAGCACAGGGCCCTATTGAAGACTGCAGCACAGAGTTGCTGTGAATAGTTGTGCAGGTTGTACAGTCCACAACTTGCACAATCATATATGGCAGCCCTAAGAGAAGAAGCTCATTTTCCTACATTTCCTGAGCATTGTGTTTGCAGATTAGAATGAACAGAAACTAAAGAAACACGTTTCATCAATGGAGATCCCCAACTAAGCCCACCACAAACTGGCATGTAAACCATTTGCTTTTAGCACAGGAGGGAAAAAACATCCAGACATGCCACAACCAGGGCAATTGCATTATTAAAACAATAAATAAATAATAAAATAAAATAAATTTTTAAAGTCACCATGGAGATGTATTTTATGTTATTGAAGACATAAGGGTTTTGGTTAGGATTATGAAGTCCTAGTGGTAGTGAGTCCATTCCACCTAAGTTAGGCCTTGTGTCACTGCCTGTATTAATTTCTAAGCATGGCTACTAGCTCCATGTACTTGATTTATCTTAGCATATGGTTGAGCTCACAGATCTTCTTTTGCTAAATGTGTGGTTACCAATACTGTACAAGTTTATACCTGAGCAGAATGCCTTAAAGACCAACTTTAAACAAAATTTCTCATAACGATTTAAATTGGCTTTATTATTAAGCAAGGAAAATTAGCAGGCTTTACATCTTAATCATCCTATAGATTTTGTAACTAAAAACTAATAAGTTCATGTGTTAAAGTCTTATTGATCCATTAGGCAACTAATTCCAAATCTGAGTATAATAGCATGGAAACATAATCAAGTAACAAATAACATCCTGCATCATAAATTCTTTGTTTTGTGAACAGGTTCAAGACCAGCCTTATGAATGGCTAGGACAACAGCCATAAAGATTTTGGAATTTAAAATATGTTTCCTGATATCGTCTTAAACTATCTCTAGCACTGTGGCCATAACCCCTTAAAGTTCAAGGTTACAGATTGGTTTCTTTTGTTACCAAAAGCTGTTCAAAATCCAAATGTCTTTTGGAGGCTTGCCACTTGTGTTATGAGACTAATAATAATAATAGTAATACTGTTTGTATGTGTATGTAGAGCAAAAATTCTAAAGATATATTCTGGATTATAAAGCATTCTATGGACAAATGAGATTAGAAAATGTGGAACTGAAGTCAAGTGACTTCCGTTCTGAAATTTTGAAGATGCTAGTGTGCATTGGGAATGTTTGGGGAAGATTCTAGCATGCAAGATTCCCCCAGTTTATTTTTCTTTCTTTTTTTTTAATTGAAGTATAGCCGATTTTCAGTGCTATGTTAGTTTCAGCTGTTCAGCAAAATGATTCAATTATATAATTGCACCATTGCATGCGTGCTCAGTCATGTCTTACTCTCTGCGACCCCATGGACTGTAGCCAGCCAGGCTCTTCTGTCCATGGAATTTTCCAGGTAAGAATACTGGAGTGGGTTGCCATTTCCTACTCCAGGAGATCCTGACCCAGGGATCGAACCCTCATCTCTCATGTCTCCTGCACTGATAGGTGGATTCTTTACTGCTGTGCCACCCAGGAAGCCCCTCAGTTATGTATATTTTCCTTTTCAGATTCTTTTCCCTTGTAGGTTATTACAAACTAGTAAACAGAGTTCTTTGTGCTATACAGTCGATCCTTGTTGATTATTTTATATGTGGTAGTGTGTGTATGTTAATCCCAAGCTCCTGATTTATCCTTCCTATTGCCTTCCCCCTTTGGTTACCATGTTTGTTTTCTATGTCCCTGGGTCTATTCCTGGGCTTTAGTTTTCAGTGAGAGGATTAAGAGAATTTAAAACTTATTTCCCTTTTGTTTCTTCTTGTGGCTCTCTCTTGGCTGCTGTGAGATGGCTGATGATGACCTTCATCTAAGCAGGCTAAGTGAACCCAGGGTGCAGCTCAGGAGAAAGGACACTTCAAGTAGGCATCTCTGGCCAGCTCCAGTTCTGACTCAAGAGAACAGCTCTGTCCTTACAATTTCTTCCCGCAATGGACATGGAGGTAAATTTGGAAGGCCTTAGGGAGTGCTTCTTGTTAGAGGATTCATGAGGGTCCCAAGGGCAGAACTAGGTTTGATGGAGCTTGAAAATTACCCAGTTTGAAGACTGGGGAACTTGATAAGAGAAAGAATATAAAATTAAGAGCAAAAGTGACTATTTAAAATGAGGAAAGGAATGATAACAAATTAAAATTTTAAAACTGGCAAGTACTGTGAATGTTACAAGACCCAGAAAAACAACACAGATTTTATTAACTGCCTGACACACGTCTCTTTTTAAAAAATATTTTTTGCTCTATTCTTGCTGTTTGCCTCTTCATATGAAGATTTCAGATTCTGAAATAACGTTTTGTGTAGAATAAAAAGCTAATCCAGAGGAATTCCCTGATTGTCCAGTGGTTAAGATTCTGTGCTTTCTATGCAGGAGACACAAGTCTGATCCCTGGTCAGGGAACTAAGATCCCGCATGCTGCAGGCAGCCAAAGAAATAAATAACAGTCCTTGCCTCACTGAACCTTAATAAAAACAAAAAGCTAATCCAAGCTTTCCTCTAGCAAGATTGAAATTTTTTCATTACTGGTCAATTAGAAAAGTTTCTTTCAGCATCATAACTTATTGGAAATAGCATATAACATTTTAGGAATTATTTTCAAAGTTTGAACTTTAGAGCATTTCAAGTTTTCTGTTAATGACTAAAGTAAGTACTCTTTGAGTTGAAGATGCTCGTTGAACAGTTTGGCACCAGCATCCTATTGTAGTAAACTAATAATGACCTTTATGTTGAGCCAGATGAGTTAACACAGTGGGCAGTAGGCATATTCCTGAAAATGATTCTTACATTTTGATGGCTGGTGATAACTCCACTGTACAGAAAATCACCCGCGAACCCCCTTAAAATAACTCACTAAATCCAAACTGACTGTATCCTCAATTTAGCCTCCTCTTAGCTTGATCCTCCAAATATCCATGTCCACTCCAACAAAGCTCACCTTGTATCCTAGAAGTGGGAAAGTCAGAGTAGAAAAGAACAGTAGTATTAATTAATTGCAAACTTCATTGTGCAATTCTACAAAAATGTATGACCTCATGAATATTATTTCAAAAGTTCTTCCAGGGTCTTAGAGGGGTTCATATAAGTGCAGGAAGCTGAAGTTGAAGCTCCATTAGCATCAGGGTAAATTTGCCTCTGAGTTTCATATCCTTTCTTACCCAGGACCCTCCAGTTAGATAATCAATAATTTAACTTGGAACAGTTTACTGTGCATAAATCTAAATCCTATAGAAATGAAGAGTATGGCAATATGCCAGCTAAACAGTACATCTCACAGCTTTCCTTGCAGCTTGGGGTGGCAATTGGAGACAAGTTCTAGTCAATGAGAACTTAGTGAAAAGTCACTGGATTGAGGCTTCTGATAAATCTCTTTCCAAGTTTTTGCTGGCATATGCCTTTTGCCCTGTCATCTCCTTCCTGCTTGGAACTCAGGTGCAATGCTGGATGTCGAGCAGCCATCTTGTGACCACAAAATAAAAACATGAGGGCAAAAACTATATGCTAAATGGAGGTGCAGAAAGATAGAAGGTGCTGAGCTTCAAGTCACTCTCTACCTTCAAACTCACTGGTACATTAAAAAAAAAAATTGTCATGTTTTCTGTTATTTGCTGTAGAGTGCAGTCTTGAATTAAAATGCTTCCCTTTATGTTGATTTGAATTAAGGATCCAGGAGACAGAATTTCTTTCGCAAATCTCTGTGGGACTTGGAACTTTTTAAAAATTGGTTGCCTATGCAATGAAAAATGCATGTTTTCACAAGTCTTTCCCATGCTTCTTATTGACATTTCATTTATTTATTTTTTCGTTGACATTTAAAGTCAGGAAACATTTGAAGTTTTAAAATTATACTATCAATATCTGAGTTGATTTTTCAACTTTATTTAAATTCCCTCAATGTTATCTGGTTACATGGAAATTTCACTTAGTATGTGGTATTGATTTAAGATGATTTTCAAGATTGACTAGTATTTCATTGACCTTTATTTTGTCTTTCTGTAAAATGGAAATAATTGCTGGTTCCCACTAAACGTAAGTGAGGTAAATGCATTTGTTGTAATTTCTTTGTATATTCTCAGTAAAGTATTAAACATTACTTCTATGAGGTATTTTGCTTTGACTTTAATGTGCATATTAGAATCTTGAAAATAATATTTTAAGTGTGTCCAAAATTATTGCTTAAGTTAACAGACTTAAGACTTGTCAGAAAAATACATTAAAATTAATTGTATTTTTGCTGCAAGCCTACCAGATATTCTTCACCTAAATCAGACACAGGGATAAATGAGTTTCACTTGACCTTTGCACCATGCTGAAGTTCTCCTTATAATTCAATGATATCCATTTTTATATTTCATGTTATGCATATGGATGGTTCCTGCTTCTCACCCCGTGACTTTGCAATTCAGTATAGGGTTCACAATATGTTATATAATCTCCTCTTAGTGGAATTTTCCTTTTGTTGTAGAATATTGGTAAATTATTAAATCTCTACTTATAGTAAATTACTTTTTAATTCAACAAATATTTAATGAGCACCTCTCTAGAGTAGATATGGTTTTAGGTGCTGGTGATGCAGTATAAATAAAGCAGACAAGGTTCTCGCTCCCATGAAGTGGACATTTTAGCAGAAGCAAACAATAAACAATGTTGTTGTAAAACTAGGAATGAACCTAGGGAATGGTGGTGAGCTGCTTACCTAAAAATCATAATTAGAGGAATCCAAAATCCAGCAGTTCAACAAATATGTCCCATTTGGCTGAAATGGTCTTGTGCCCCCTTCTCCTTACACTTCAACTCATGGCCCTGGAACAGTTCTCATAAAAACTGTTAACGCTGATAACTCTTGTCATGAGTAACTTTGAAAAGGACTTGTGAAAATACGGTAGACTCTCAATTGTATTGAATCACAGAATGTTAAAATTGAAACGGAGTTTATGTATAATGTAGAAACTCTATTATCAGCTATCTGAATTATCAGCTCAAACAATAGAGGACCTTGAACCCTGAAGGAATGGCATTATCAGGAATACACCATCAGGAATACATTATCCAGGCCAAGAATTCTATTTCCTAGAATGGTGCCAAATTGGGGCGGTTCTTTGAGATAGATGCCAAAATATGACGGAGACTCCAAGAGATGAGCAGATTGTTGGAAGAAAGTATCAAAGATGAACTTTAATTTTTTTTTCTGCAGTTTTGATTAGAATTAACCTTAACTGAACCAACCAAAAACAGAAAAAGAAATACCTGAATTTAAGGACTTTATTCTCTAATCATTCGCTTTTCATCAGTTACATGAGAGAAATATAGAAGTAACTATGAAAGGTGATTACAGAGTAATGGACTGATTATTTAAGTCCACATAACCTACAAACTATGGCTAAGTATTCCTACCCCTACCCCTTCGTGGTTTCAGTTCAGAGTGACATTTATTGCTAGGCTTTCCAAGTCAATGGGAAGTCAAAAATTGAAAAAAAAAAAAAAAGTCAGCTTCTTAATGGAGTCTCTGTGGGCAGTTTCGGTAGGATATTTTTTTCCTCCAGTGTTACTGAGATTTAATTGATGTATAGCACTGTATAAGTTTTAGGTGTAGAGCATGACGATTTGACTTACATACACCATGAAAGGATTTCCACAGTAAGTTTAGTGAACACGGGCAGGATAATTCTTTCTTGTGCAGGACTGACCTGCACAGTGTAGGATGTTTAGCATCTCTGGCTCCTGGCCACGAAATGACAGGGGCACCGCCGCCCCCCCCACCCCACCACCAACCCGGATCACTAGGACAATCAAAAATTTCCCCAAACATGCCTACAAAGAAGGGGAGCTGTATTGTTTTCCTGATTGAAAACCACCAGTAGTTGGGAAAAGATTCAAGGTGAAATCCCCGAATGTGGAACCGGGGACACCAAGGGCCTACTGGGCTATGCAATTCTAAATGGGACTTGAGCACCTGCAGATTTTGGTAACCACAGGTCTCTTGCAACCAATACCAAGGGATACCAAAGGAGACGGTACATCACTTCCATATGCTATGTGCTAGGCTCACTGTTTGTGTTCATATCTGTGGGAGCACAGACGAGGGGCACCTAACTGAATCTGGTGGTTCTCATAGGCATCTAAGGGTTATTCCTATCAGAACAATCCAATAATGCCATTCTTACTCAAAATATTTTAGAAATTCTCTTCTGAATTACTTTTAGAGCCTGAGTCACGTTCTTTTGAATTTGTTCAACATAGGAAACTTTCTTTCTTTGGAAACATCCCAAAGTCACTTGTAACCAAGCCATGTGAATAAGATGAGCGAACAAGCTGGACAATATTTTTAGTTAAAACAGTTTCACAAAACACAAAATTATGAGCTGACACTTCATAGTTATTGAATTAGAAAAGAACTTAGTCCAAGTTATAATAGCAGGTACCACTTACTTCATTGTTTTTCATATTCTTATTATTATTACAAGGTTGTTAGCAATCTATTTTAAGTACTGTGGATATAGAAATGAAAAGCAATTCCTGCTTTGAAGGAATTCACTATCTAGTGAGGAAGGGAGGCAAGTGAACCAATGATTGCAATACGGACATAGAAGTGCATGCTAGAAAGGATATAATTATGCAGTTATAGGAATGCAAAGGAAGGGCACTAGCTCAGTCTCACGCTGAGGAATGTGAAAAGTTAGCTGAGGGAAGCTGATGTTTTATCTGAGTTTTGAATGTACAGTGTTCATGGCTTGGACGAGGAATGGAAGGTACCGTGTGTAGGCAAAAGCAGTAGCACATACAAGCTATGAAGCTTCCAGTTCTCTGGTGTCTGTTAGGAAGGAGCAGGAGATGACACTAGTGAGATAGGCAACAACATTTGTCCTAACACTTTTATGTACCATGCTTAGGAACTTGGACTTTGAATTAAGGAAGAACGATGGCCTTGAAGGACTTAAAGGGAAAAATTCTGATGATATTTGCATTTCAAATCATTCTAGCTCTAGATTGGAAAATGAACTGGAGGAAAAAGAAACCCTAGATAGAGAGTGGTTAAGATGCCAGAAAAGAGGAGAGAAATGAAGAGATCCTAAATAGAGAGGTAGGAGTGGGGATTTAAGGGAGAGGAAGGATTTCAGACTTTTTAAAAAAATTGTAAAGTAACAGAAATTAAACAGTAAGGTTATAGATCAGGAAAAGAGAGCCATTGTTAATGGATCACAATAGAGTTCAGAAACCAGCATGTGCATGGGAATTATATAAAGGTGGCATTTTAATTTAGTAGGAACAGGATGAAATATTTTTAAAAGTGTTGGTTAGAGGTGTGTATTGGTTTACAATTAACAAATTACCAAAAACCTGATGGCTTAAACACTACAAATTCATTATCTTACAGTTCTGTAGGTCAGAAGTCTGACATGGGGCTCACTAGGCCAAAATCAAGGTGTCGGCAAGACTGCATTCCTTCCTGGAGACTATAGGTGAGAATTTATTTCCTTGCCTTTTCCATTTCTAGAAACCACCTTCATTCCTAGGTTCTGGGCCTTCCTTCCATCTCCAAAGCCAGCAACAATGCATTTCTCTAACCATTGCTCTCTATGTAGTCAAATTTCCCTCTGACCACAGCCAGGAAAGATTCTCCAATTTTAAGGACTCATACAATGAATCCAGGATAATCTCCTCATTTCAATCCATAACCTTAATCACATCTGCAAAATCTCATTTGCTATGTCACGTGACATTTACAGGTTCTAGAGTTTAGGGTATAGATATCTTATGGGCCATTATTCTGGCTATCACAGGTGGAAAATGTCAGTTGAGATCTCTACTTCACACCATAAACAAAAAATAAATTACTTATGGATTGAAGATCTAAACACAAAAATAAACAAAACTACCAAAGTAATAGAAGAAACCACAGGAGGATTTCTTTAAACAAAGAAGACTTCCCTGGACAGGATAAGAAATCCGGAGGTTGCTGTAAATAAAGCTATCAACAGACTTGGCACAATAAATACTCAAAAAGTCTATAAAGTGAAAAGCAACACACACAAAAAATGACAGTTAAAAGAAAAGCATCAAATTAGTAAAAAATTTGGCCAGGTGTATAACAGACAAAGAAAACATCCATAGTATATGAAGAGTATTTACAAACCAATAAGGAAAAAACTCAATCAGATAGAAAAATGGGCAAAGGATAAAAAAAAGATGATTTAAAGAAGAAATCAAAGTAACCAATAAACTAAGGAGGTGGGAAGCTAAATGTCTTTAGTTATTAGAAAATATTATTTAGGAATTTCTATATATGTGGTAAATCTTCAAAGAAAAGCAAGGGAATGATAAAATATGTTCAGGATAATATTTCTTGGGCGGGGAGGTTAAGGTGGAGAGGAACACACTGGAAACTAACATTATTGATTAATATCTAATTTCTCAAATTGAGTGTTACATTCATAGGAGTTCACTTTTATTTTTAAGTGTCATAACTTACTTGTAAGTTATGCTTATTTTTTGTGTGTATGTGTCATGGGGTCAGATACGACTGAGAGAATGAACAGACGATGCACATCCAATGATTCATGATTTAAAAAGTGGAAAAGCAAATTTGTTTTTCACTTTTTATTTTGAAACAACTTATTCGAAATAATTTCAGACTTACAGTTAATTGCAAGAATGTGCAAAGAACTCCCATACATCCTTTGTCCAGAAGCCCCACATAAGTTTGGCATTTGTCCCAATAATATTTTTTATAGCAAAAGGGTTTAGTCCAGTTTCATGTGTTTGTGATATTGTAATTTATAATAAGAAAGATATATTTGGTCTTCATCCCATTGTTTGGCACAAAGGTCCTAAAACCCTTGGAATTTTCTAAGCCATAAAGGTATCTTGATATTTATAATAATCACCTTTTGATTGTATTTGAGATTATGTTAATGAAGTGAGTTGGAAAGCCTAGAAGGAAGGAGGATGGTTGTAGGGGAAGGAACCATGTGCTAGTAGGTTGGAAATTTCAGACCTACCCCTTGACTTCCATGAGGGAGAGAGACTGGAGATTGAATCATTTACCAATTATTTAATTAATCATTCCTACTTAATGAAGCCTCCTAGAAAACTCACAAGGACAGAGTTCAGCTGGTGTACACATGGAGATGTGGGAAGAATGGCATACCCAGAGGGCATGAAGAACTCTTCACTCCTTACCATGTCCCTTACCCGAGACCTCTTTTCCCCCTGGCTGCTACTGCATTATATCCTTTTATAATAAACTGGTGTACATAAGCAAATGTTTCTCCGAGTTCTGAGAACTACTCTAGCAAATTAGTTGAACCCGAGGAGAAGGTTGTGAAAACTTGTGATTGATAGGCAGTTGGTCAGAAGCACAAGTAACAACCTGGATTTGTGATTGGTACCTGAAGTAGGGGAGGCAGTCTTGTTGGACTGAGCCCTTAACCTGTGGGATCTGATGCTGTCTCCAGGTAGATGATGTCAGAATTAACTGCTGTGTGATGCTTTAATGTGCTGTAGGCAGTTGTCATATTTCTCTAGTCTCTTTCACCCTGAAACAGTTCTTCAGTCTTTCCTTGACTTCCATGACCTTGACATTTTTAAAGACTATAGGCCAGTAATTTAGTAGAATGCCTCTCAGTTTATGTTTACTTGAAGTTTCCTTATGATTAGACCAAGATCATCTAGGAACATCATAGAACTGAAACTGGATTCTTATTGAATCCCAATGTGTAGCCTGTGATGTCAGTTTGTCCCATTTCTGGTGGCATTAGTTTGATTAGTTGCTTAAGATGGTTTCTGACAGGTTTCTCAACTGAAAAATCACTCCTTTACCTTTTTGTTTTTAACGGGTATTTGAAGGAAATACTTTGCAACTGTATAAAACTCTGTTCCTTATTTTTCTTTCACACTTTAGCATTAGCATCCATTGATGCTAGTCCCTTTCCCTGAATTGTTACTATGTGGATTGCCAAGAAGTGATTTTCTAATTTCGTCTTTCCTTCTGCATGTATCAGCACAGAGAGTGAAATTTCTCTGTATACCTATATTCTCAGAGATAGCCATTTACTAACATTTTTTTTTCTAGTAATTGAAGTATAAATGACCTACAACACCAGGTTACTTCCAGGTATACAACATAGCAATTTGATATTTCTATATATTACAAAATGGTCTCCAGTATTAATTTTTGATAATTCGATGATTCTTACTTTTCCAGACGTTCGGGTATAAGAGGGAGAAGCCAGGGGTTGGACTGATGCAGAGTGAGTTCAACAAATGAAGTTTAAAGGAGTAAGGAAATTAATTGTCTTGGCAAGAGTGGGATTGAAGAGGACTGTGGGGTCTGACTGGTTAAGGCAGAAAGTGAAGCTGGAGGGAACTGACAGATTAGGAAGAAATAGAGCACAGAACCTTGGTGGTGTTAATATGTTGAAGGGCAGCTCAGGAGACAAGATAAAACATTCGAGCACTTGGGTTTAAGTGTTGGCATGGCTTTTTATTTTGGATTTCTCAGATGTTCAGTAATGCTTTAGAGTCTTTACATCTCACCGCTCAAGCACATGGAACAATCCATACTTATGGGAGTCAAAAAAAAATAAAATCAACATTGCTTTCACTTGTGAGTATGACAGTTTGGAGGTCTTGGTGATGTTAGAGTTTTACACTTGGGTATTTTCTTTCCATTTCTTAAAAGAAACACCATATTTTGTTTCAGCGACTATTTTCCTTAATGAGACATTAATTTTTCCAGCTTCTGTTGAAAGATGAGAACAAATGGCAGACCTTAATTGTTCTTGTTCATAATCCAAACAGAAACTTTCTTGTGTTCAAGGTTTCTTACAGAATTAATATGTTCCTTTCATCTAAATACAACTCCTCTATCATCAATATCAGAGTTAATTATCTCTGAACTTCAAAACATTTTCATTAGGCCTAGTTTCATATCTCGTGAGTGGCATCTTCTCTAACTTTGAACTTTATGTTATAGTCAAAAATACTTCCTCTTGTTGTTTTCATGCCCTTGTACTCCTTCTAACGTGTAGAGTGACTCATTTGCAGAATTTACGTGTCTGAAAATTTGGTTTCTAATCTTTGTCTCAATAATAGTCATTCATTTTTAAGCCAATGTAGAAAAGCCTTGTGTACTGCTGAAGCAACAAGTTAAAACATGTTGCAGTCTTCTCTGCTCAGACAGTTCCTCCTCTGTCTCCAGTGGTAGGAGAAAAGAACTGGCCTCCTTAGTTTGCAGCACTACTATGTTGCTAACCTGTGATTTCAATTAACCACACTCCAGGAGAAAGAATACAATACGGATAAAACAACTAGAAGTATGCTAAGGCTTGCGTTCTCATCAGCTCGGCATGAGTTGATAGGACAAACGCCACCTACTAACACGCTGGGACCTGGAGGGCAGATGTGTTCCTCTGCCTTCTCAGATGACTCGTCTTTCTTTTTCTTCTTTCTTTCAATTTTTATTTTATATTGGTTGATTAACAATGTGTTAGCTTCAGGTGTACAATAAGTGATTCAGTTATACATCTATCTATTCCTTTTTCAAATTATCTTTCCATTTAGGTTATTACAGAGTGTTAAGCAGAGTTACCTGTGCTATACAGTAGGTCCTTATTGGTTATCTGTTTTAAATATAGTAGTGTGTATGCGTCAGTCCCAAACTCTCAACCTATCCCTCCCTCACTTCCCTCCCTCCCCGCACCCATAAGATCTTTCTTTAAGTCTATGAGTCTGTTTCTGTTTTGTAGATAAGTTCATTTGTATCTTTCTTTTAACTTTCTACATTTAAGGGATATCATATGATATTTGTCTCTGTCTGATTTACTTCACTTAGTATGATAATATCTAGGTCCACCCGTGTTGCTGCAAATGGCATTATTTCATTCTTTCAATGGCTGAGTAATATGCTATTGTATACATGTACCACGTCTTTGTGGTTTCCCCAGTGGCTCAGCAGATAAAGAACCTGACTGCAATGCAGGAGATGCAGGTGATGTGGGTTCGATCCCTCGGTCAGGAAGATCCCCTGGAGGAGGGCATGGCGACCCACTCCAGTATTCTTGCCTGGAAAATTCCATGGACAGAGGAGCCTGGTGGGCTACAGTCCATGGGGTCACAAAGAGTCAGATATGACTAAGAACGCACGCCCACACCACATCTTTATCCATTCATCTGTTGTCAGTGGACAGTTAGGTTGCTTCCATGTCCTGGGTATCGTAAAAAGTGTCGCAATGAACATTGGGGTGCATATATCCTTCAAGCCATGTTTTTCTTTGGATATGTGCCCAGGAGTGGGATTACTGGATCACATATTAGTTCTATTTTTAGTTTCTTAAGGAACTTCCATACTGTTCTCCATAGTGGCTGTACCAATTTACATTCTCACCAATAGTGTAGGAGGATTTCATTTTCTGTATGCCCTCAGATGACTTTCCTTTAATGGCTCCTTTAAAACTTCCTTATTAGTAAATGATGAAATTGATATATAGAGCAAATACTGTCTGCTTGATTGTCAAACCAAAAATGATTTCCTTCTCTCATCTTTCTTCCTTCTTCCTTTTCATAAAAGGGATGGAATGGACTACCTGCTTAAATGTCAGTCTCACAGCAACAAAGAGCCTGACCACATTTCAAAGCCTCTGAAAGACGTCTAGAGGACAAGTTGGGGGCAGCAGAGAAACCCTCGCTTTCTCTAACCTTTTATTCCTCCTAGCCAGGATTCCAAGTCACATCTGTCTGATGCTCTTAACGGCAGATTATGAAAAATTAGGTCTTTCAAATGAGAAGAAGAAAGAAAAAAATGTCATCATGTATATTCATTTGATTTGGGAATAAAAGGGTGCCCTATAATTTAGAAGAGACAGGGATGACTCATTACAACTATGAAGGTTATTAAGGAAATGAATAAATCGGTCATACCACTACAACTGTGCTTGTCATCACAGTAGCATTGCCAATTTCCCTTTACAGTTGGTAATTGCTATTGTATACCTTCTTATATGGAATATAAGACCTATTCTGGTGTAACAATAAATATTAGAATAGTCTTCAAATCCATCATTAGTTGAGGCTATAAAAAGCTAGAGCAGGTGCAAGCTACCTCAGAACCATGGAAAGAGTCATTCGAAATTACAGCACTGAAAATACTCTGAACTGTTCAATGCAATAAAAGTACATATAAAATTTAATAGTCGTCAATGTAAAAAGCTATAATACTTGAAAATTAATACTATTTTGATAATGTTAAATTGATACCCCAAACTAGAAAAGTGGTACAAAGCCTAACTCACACTTATATTTCTTCAGTTTAATAAGCATATAAATGTTTAACAAAAAGAGTAAAAGCAATATACATTATAGCTGCTTTGTTTGAATCTATTTAGGAAGTAAGATATTAAGCTTCTCTGTAGTTTTCCTTATTAGCTGATTGATTCTCAATCGATTTCAGTTAACACTTTGCTTAACTATGTCTGGTTGCTTTGATCCTCAAGCTTGGAGTTATCTTTCTACTGTGGTTTTAACTATTCTATAGATTTTGTTACCCCTATTGTCACAAAGTATGCCTACATCCACGTCTGTTTATCTTATATTTCTTCTTCAAGCAAGAAGGTCAGGAAGAAGGAAAGGGTAAAAAGCTAAAAAGCACACTTCCTTTTAGCTCCAGCCTGTAATTGAAAGGCTCCATAACATTCAGAAATTTAAAAGCATTTGGGGATGGAAATATATAAAAGGCACTATCCAGAGCTGTCTAGAGCATAGACTTTGGCCTCAAGCTGCCCTGGGTTTCAAGTCTGTTTTCTTCCCTTAATACCTGCATAACTTTGGACAAGCTCCCTAATCTCTCTAAGCCTCAGCTTTCTGATTTGTAAAATGAGGATAACAGTAATACCTGTCTCATAGAGTTTATTGTTAGAATCAAGTTAGATAATGCATATAAACACTCCAAGTGGTATTTGGCATATGCTAAGCATTTAAAAATGCTAGCTAATAAAACATTGATGCTATTAATATAAAAACATTTGTTTTAAAAAATTCACTAAACCCTTGCTAGAGGATGCTTCCATATCCTTTGGGGGTCTTATTCAGCAATGACTTTGAACCAAAAAAAATTTATACTCACATCACTTTGGTAGCTGAAAAGAGACAGTTTCTGAACAAACTTCTTTCCAATATCTCTGATGCTTCTTTTTCTTTGATGAGCTGTTCTGTTTCAAGTTTGATTTCTCTTTCCAGTGACTCTCCCTCTGCCCTCAAGACACTGACAATTCTGCATGCCAAGGACTCCCACAGCAGTGTTTGAGGTGCAACCCAGGGTTTTCTGTCCCTCTCACAATGATGAAAATTTTCTTTCTTTGGTTCATTTCCTCTCTATATACATTATTTTTTTCGTTGTTCAGTTGCTAAGTTGCAAAACTTTGCAACCGCATGGATGGCAGCATGCCAGGCTCCCCTGTCCTTCACTATCTCCTGGAATCAAATTCATGTTTATTGAGTTGGTGATGCTATCTAACCATCTCATCCTCTGCCACCCCCTTCTCCTTTTGCCTTCAATCTTTCCCAGCATCAGGGTCTTTTCCAGTGAGTCAGCTCTTTGCCTCAGGTGGCCAAAGTATTGGAGCTTTGGCTTCAGCATAAGTCCTTCCAATGACTATTCAGGGTTGATTACCTTTAGGATTGACTGGTTTCATCTCCTTGCAGAACAAGGGACTCGCAAGAGTCTTTTCCAACACCACAGTTCAAAAGCATCAACTCTGGCACTCAGCCTTTTTTATGGTCCATCTCTCACATCCATACCTGACTCCGAGAGAAACCGTAGCTTTGATTATATGGACCTTTGTTGGCAAAGTGGTTTTTCAGTCTGCTGTTGTCTAGGTTTGTCATAGCTTTCCTTCTGTGGAGCAAGTGTCTTTTAATTTCATGGCTGCAGTCACTTTCCACGATGATATATGTTAACCAGGATATAATTCTTTTGACCCAGATCTATAACATTTATTCTAATTATTTATATGTTTATTCAGTTCCCGCAGCCCATTATGTTATTTATGGAGTGCATGCATGCTAAGTCGTTTCAGTCATATCCAACTCTTTGTGATCCTATGGACTGTAGCCCACCAGGCTCCTCTGTCCATGGGATTCTCCAGGCAAGAATACTGGAATGGGTTGCCATGCCCTCCTCCAGCAGATCTTCCTGACGTATTGCGTCTCCTGCATTGATAGGCAGGTACTTTACCACTAGTACCACCTGGGAAGCTCTATTTACTGACTACTTACTACCATGTTTCATTCAGTCTGAAATACATTGACTATTGGTGGGGGAATGGAGGAATTGGAATAAGGGGGTTAAAAGGTACAAACTTCAAATTATAAGATAAATAAGTATTGAGGATATAATGTACAACATGATGACTTTAGTTAACACTGCTGTCTGGCATATATATACCCGGAAAAGGGAATGGAAACCCACTCCAGTATTCTTGCCTGGAGAATTCCATGGACAGAGGAGCCTGCAGGCTCCAGGCCATGGGGTAGCATAGAGTCAGACATGACTGAGTGACTAACACATGCTATGGATATATATAAAAGCTACTAATAGTAAATCCTTAAAGTTCCCATCACAAGGGGAAAAGAAGTGGAGGACAGGAATGCAGGAGTGGAAGTAGGAAGTCTACCTAATTATAGGTATTGCTTTAGCTCTATGAGAGATGATGCTGGCCTAGGATTATAGGTATTGCTTTAGCTCTATGAGAGATGATGCTGGCCTAGGCTAGGGCAGTAGCCTTGGAGGAGAGGGGAAATGGTAAAATCTGGAAAATATATTTGGTGCACAGCAGATCAGGACTGAATTATGTGAAAGTGAGAAGTGAGAGGGATGTGGATTAAAAGGTGATTCCCAGGATTTTGGTGGCAGCAACTACTAAATGATGGGACCATTTGCAGAGATGGGAAGACTGGGAAAAGAGCAGGTTTGAGGGCAAAAATCAAGCATTTAGTTTTGGACACAGTAGTTATTAGACAGCATAAGAGAAGCTGTTGAGGACTAATTGGATAGTTGAGGTCGGATCTCAAAGAGAGGTCAAAGCTGTAGACACATATTTTGAACTAATCTGTGTACATGTTATTTAAATCCATTCAATGTGATCCTCCACACTGGTCCCACATTAGAATCACTTAGGGTGCTTTAAAACCTATAAAGTCATAGCTCTGCCCCCAGAGGTTATGGTAGAAAAGGGATTTGGTGTTTCTTTTTAGAAGTGTCTCCGATGATTCTAATATGTAGCCAAGCTTGAGAAGCAGGGCCAAAGGGGGTCAGGTAGTTGATTATAAGAGAGAAAAGAGGGGACTCATAGATTGGAGCCTTGGTGGGCTCCAGCATTTAGTGGATCAGAAGAGAAAGCAGAGGGTCCAGCAATAGGACTGATCAAAAGAAGGTGTCAAGTTAGGAGGAAAACCAGGAGAATGTCCCAGAGGTCAAAGAAATACAGGGGTTCAAGGAGGATGGAGTAATCAGATGAGTCAAATACTACTAGAAGGATTAATAAGGTAAGGGCTGAGTATTAACTATTAATTAGGTACAAAGAAGTGTGTGACAAATAAAGCAAGCGGTAATAACTGCTCCTGCAGTCTTTCTTCATTGTATGTGTTTGTGTGTTTTAGTTGCTCAGTTGTGTCCGGCTGTTTGTGACCCATGGACTATAGACCACCAGGCTCCTCTGTCCGTGGGATTCTCCAGGCAAGAATACTAGAGTGGGTAGCCATTCCCTTCTTCAGGGGATCTTCCCAACCCAGGGATTGAACCCGGGTCTCCTCCATTGCAGGGAGATTCTTTACTGCCTGAGCAAGCAGGGAAACCCCTCTTCATTGTATATACACACAGTAAGCAAAACTGGGAGTTGTAGTATATTTGATATATAAAAAATAATTTAAAGTGATGAAGGTAATATAATACTACTGAAAATTATATTCTGAATTCCTTCTTTTTTTAAAGATGGCAAATATAAATAAATAAGTAGCTACAGAAAATTTGGGCAACTGAGAAGAGGCAAAAATATATTACCACATTCTCTTGTGCTAAACATTATTTAGCATGCATTCAATTTTATTTAGTGAATTCCTACTCTGCAGCAGACTCTATGCTGGGGATGTAGAAATCAACACAACAAAAATCTCTGCCCTCAAGTAATTCAGGGCCTCGTGGGGGAGGTGAACACATGAAAAATGGCTACAAAACAAAGTGATAAGTGATGTAATAAAGGTTATATAGAGCAGATGGTGGGAGCAAAGAAGACAGAGAACTTATTGCATGTTGAATGATGATTATGAACAGCACCTTGACAAATTAGAAAATTGCTCATGCTTTAATGTTAGTGATAGAAACAAGATGGAAAATTGAGTGTACCCCGTGATTACAACCATATAAAAATATGATCCCTGAAATTTTCCCAGTCAAGAAAAATCTTGAACTGAGTCTTGAATGGTGTGCCAGGTAAATAAGAAGAGAATTCTTCAGGAAGAAAGAAGAGAATTCTAAGCTGGAAGAGGACAAGGGAAGTGAGACAGAGTGTACAACCTGTTTGGCCACTGTAATAACTTTGGTGTTGTTGGAGTGTGGGTTGCCAGTCAGGGAGTAACCAGACTTAAAACTGGAAAGACAGGCAGGTGATAACAAGATAAAAAAGAATCACACACGCTGTGCTAGAGAGTTTGAACTTTATCCAGTCACTTATGAGTAGCCACAAAACAATTTTAAAGTGAAAAACACACTCAGATTTGATATTACAACTATGACCACAGCAGCTCAACTGAAAGAGGCTGAAAGCAGGAAGACTAGTTAGAGAGGTCTTGCAATAATCTAGGTGGGAAATATTAATTAATAAAGACAATAGCAGAAGGATGGATGGACGGATAGGGATGAATTGAAAGGACTCTTTAGCAGATTAAGTAGACTTAGGGAATGGTAAGGGATGGGAGCATCAGGAATGTGGAGTGAAGGAAAAGAAAAAAGACTCTCAGATCTCTGGTTTAGATAATTATCCCTGTTCTTATTCTCAGCTGAGTTTCAACCAAGATAAAAAAAATATAGGAGTAAAATTGAGGGACCTGTGGAACATCCAAGGGAAGAATGATGAGTTTGAATATCCTGGAGCTCAAAAGAGATGTGTGGGCTGGAGATACCGATTTAAGAGACATCATTACCTATGTGATTTGTGGAGTAACTGAGACTGAGCAAGGATGTTGTATATGTGCCATTTGTGTGTTTTCCTTTCTAGTCATTTTATTCTAAATTATATCCTCATTTAATTATAATAATTAGATTATTCAATTTCCTTTTTCACCTCACATTATAACAAAAATTTTTCTTATGTTGCACTAGAGTTTTCAAAACAGTCAAAACTATGGCTGAATAAAAATATACCAAGAGGATATGCTATGGTTATAGTTGAGCTTATCCCTGTGATAAAAATGTCTGTGCATAGTTTTTCTCCCATGTTTTGGATTTTTTCCTTAGGCAAGATTCTCAGAAATGAGAATATATGTATGTTGTTCTATATTCAATGTTTGTTGCACATATACATTGAAATTATTTTCCAAAATGTACAGTTTCTCCTTAATACCAACAATGTATAAAGATACAAATTTAATTAGGTACTTGCCATAATTTGGCATTATGTATTTATCAAATGAGGCTTCCCAGGTGACACAGTGGTAAAGAATCACTCATCAATGCAAGAGACACAGGAGACTTGGGTTCAATCTGTGGGGAATGGCAACCCACTCCAGTATTCTTGCCTGGAAAACTCCATGGAAAATGGAACCTGGCAGGTTACAGTCCACGGGTTGCAGAGTAGGACACAACTGAGCACACACGCAGGATACAGGTTTTGTGGAATGTGCATAGACATCCTGGATTCTGAAGTCAAGTGGGCCTTAGGAAGCACACTACGAACAAAGCTAGTGGAGGTGATGGAATTCCAGCTGAGCTATTTCAAATCCTAAAAGATGATGCTGTGAAAGTGCTGCACTCAATATGCCAGCAAATATGGAAAACTCAGCAGTGACCACAGGACTGGAAAAGATCAGTTTTCATTTAAATTCCAAAGAAAGGCAATGCCAAAGAATGTTCAAACTACTGCACAATTGCATTCATCTCACACGCTAGCAAAGTAATGCTCAAACTTCTTCAAGACAGGCTTCAACAGTACGTGAACCATGAACTTCCAGATGTTCAAGCTGGATTTACAAAAGGCAGAGGAACCAAAGATCAAATTGCCAACATCTGTTGGATCATCAAAAAAGCAAGAGAGTTCCGGAAAAACATCTACTTATGCTTTACTGACTATGCCAAAGCCTTTGACTGTGTGGATCACAATAAACTGTGGAAAGTTCTGAAAGAGATGGGAATACCAGACCATCTTACCTGCCTCCTGAGAAATCCATATGCAGGTCAAGAAGCAACAGTTAGAACTGGACATAGAACAACAGACTATCTCCAAATAGGAAAAGGAGTATGTCCAGGCCGTATATTGTCACCCTGCTTATTTAACTTATATGGAGAGCACATCATGTGAAATGCCGCGCTGGATGAAGCACATGCTGGAATCAAGATTGCCTGGAGAAATATCAATAACCTCAGATATGCAGATGACACCACTCTTATGGCATAAAGTGAAGAAGAACTGACAAGCCTCTTGATGACAGTGAAAGAGGAGAATTTAAACGCTGGCTTAAAACTCAACATTCAGAAAGCTAAGATCATGGCATCTGGTCCCATTACTTCATGGCAAATAGATGGGGAAACAATGGAAACAGTGACAGACTTTACTTTCTTGGGCTCCAAAATCACTGCAGATGGTGACAGTAGCCATGAAATTAAAAGACGCTTGCTCCTTGGAAGAAAAGCTACGACCAACCTAGGCAGTATATTAAAAAGCAGAGACATTACTTTGCTGACAAAGGTCAGTCTCTTCAAAGCTATGGTTTCTCCAGTAGTCATGTATCAATGTGCGAGTTGGACTATAAAGAAAGCTGAGCGCCAAAGAAATGATGCTTTTGAACTGTGTTGAGAGTCCCTTGGACTGCAAGGAAATCCAACCAGTCAATCCTAAAAGAAATCAGTCCTGAATATTCATTGGAAGGATTGATGTTGAAGCTGAAACTCCAATACTTTGGCCACCTGATGCAAAGAACTGACTCATTGGAAAAGACCCTGATTCTGGGAAAGATTGAAGGCAAGAGGAGTAGGGGATGACAGAGGATGAGATGGTTGGATAGTGTCACTGAGTCGATGGACATAAGTTTGAGCAAGCTCCGAAAGTTGGTGTTGGACAGGGAAGCCTGACATGGGGTCACAAAGAGTTGGACGTGACTGAGTGACTGAACTGAACTGATATTTTTATTATATACGTTAAACATCTTATTGAAGTAAGATAAATATACAGCAAAGTATACATATCTAATTGTATAGCCTGATGAATTTTCAGAGTGAACATACTATATAATCTGAACCTAAATAAAAAAACAAAGCATTATTAGCATCTCAGAATTCTCTCTCACATATCCCTCAAAGGTACAACCACTGTCTTGATTTTTGACATTATAGGATAGTTTGAGCTGTTTTTGAACTTTTGATAAATAGAATCACATAGTGTGTAACCTTTTGTGTCTATCTTCTTTTGTTCAGCATTATGTTTGTACAGTTCATCATGACACTGGGTTTATCTGTGGTTCGTTCTCATTTCTGTATGGTATTCTACCATGTGGATGTTCTACAATGTACTTGTTCTGGTAAGCATTTGGGTAGTTTCTGGATTGGGACTATTATAAACAGCACTGGTTCATGAACATTCTTGTTATGTCCCTTGATGAATATATGTATGCATTTCTATTGGGAATGACTTAGGAATGAATTGATGGATCATAACATGTGTTTGTTTTCAGCTTTGGTAGTTACTGCCCTGTGTCCCCAGGGTACCACTTTTCACTTCCTCTAGTATATGAGAGTTCCTGGTGCTCTACATACTGTCTAACATTTTGTCTTTTTCATTTTAGTCTTCTCATAAATGGTGTCTTATTTGGTTTCAATTTGCATTTCCTTGTTAACCAAAAGTGTTAACCATCTTTTCATAAATTTTTTAGCCATTTGGACATACTGTTTTGTGAAGTCTCTGTTCAAGCTGTTTACTTTTCTGCTGTATTCTCGTTTCCTTATTGATTTATAAGAGGTTATTATTGTTGTTATGTTGCTATTTTACATACTCTGAATATGAGTCCTTTATTAGGTGTATTGGAGGAGGCAATGGCGACCCACTCCAGTATTCTTGCCTGGAAAATCCATGGACGGAGGAGCCTGGTGGGCTGCAGTCCATGGGGTCGCTAAGAGTTGGACAAGACTGAGTTGCTTCACTTTCACTTTTCACTTTCATGCACTGGAGAAGGAAATGGCAACCCATTCCAGTGTTCTTGTCTGGAGAATCCCAGGGACGGGGAGCCTGGTGGGCTGCCGTCTATGGGGTCGCACAGAGTCGGACACGACTGAAGCGACTTAGCAGCAGCAGCAGCATCAGGTGTATGTCTTGCAAGTATTTTCCCACTCCATGTTTGCTTTCACTAGTTAAAGAACGTCTTCCTATGATTAGAAGTTTTTAATCTTAATATAGTGCAACCTGTCAAATTTCTTCCATATGGTTAGCACATTTTATGTTCTGTTTAGGAAATCTTTGCCCACCTGTAAGTCATGAAGATATTTCTCTATGTTTTATTTTAAATGCTTTATCTTTTATTTTCATATTTAGATCTGCAACCCATTTGAAACATAGTTTTGTATTTTGTGTAAGGTAGGGGTCAAAATGCATATTTTTCTATATGGATATCTATTTGACACAGCCTAATTTATTGAAAAGATTACCCTTTTCCCCACTGCACTGAATATTAATATTTAAGGTTTTTTTCTCTTCAGTTTAACACATGGAAAGTGGGGCCTTATTGTTTAACTCATTTATTGATTATTTGGGCAATTTGCCATTTCTCTATTGTATTAATTAAGACAGGACAGATTCTGCTGCAGTAGAAAATGAAGCACCAAATTTCAGAGGCTTAAAATAACATGGCTTTAGTTTTCCTCATGCCAAGTCCAGTTGCCAGTGGGCCAATTTATAAGGCAGCCGGTCTCCCTGCAATGACTGAAAGATCCAGGTCACTTCCATCTTGGGACTTCACAGTAGTATGTGGTCTCTACAATTTCTGTTAGAAGAGAAGAGAGTGTGATGGTGGCACTTTGACTTTTAAATTCTTGGCCTTGATGGGAGACACCCGATTTCAGCTTACGTTCTGCTGTCTGCATCTGTTACCTCATTGGAGGGAACCTGGGAAGTCTAGTTTTCCCATGTGCCCAGGGTGGAGAGCAAAAACAGACATCAGAGAGATGGTGATCCCACCACATTCCCTCGACTAACTAATCATACTTTCCACTGTGCAAATGGTTTGTGTCTATTAACACTTTTGTGTCTATTAACACTGTTTTTTTTGGGTATCTAATGTGTATATTGGGCTTCCCTGGTGGCTCAGATCATAAAGCGTCTGCCTGCAATGCGGGAAACCCGGGTTCGATCCCTGGGTCGGGAAGATCCCCTGGAGAAGGAAACAGCAACCCACTCCAGTACTCTTGCCTGGAAAATCCCATGGATGGAGGAGCCTTGTAGGCTACAGCCCATGGGGTCGCAAAGAGTCGGACAGGACTGAGCAACTTCACTAAGTCACTAATATGTATATTAAATCGAAATAACCTTTAAGATTTCTTGCTTTGAATTCTCTTTTAACTTAATAATGCTTCTCTAATTTATTACAAGCTTGCTTACCACATTTCACTCGTCCTTTTCTCTAGTCTTTTTATGTTATTGTATTTAGATGTACTTTTTATAAGCAGCAAAGATTCTGATTTTCAACACAATCTGAGAGGCTTTTTCTATTAATAGGGGATCTAAATTTAATAAGTAAACTGATCACGCTTAGTCTCAGGGTTGCCATGATTTTGTGCCTTGTTTTCATCATATGTGTGTGCTGTTTCTTTTCAGTTTTTTCATTTGCTCTGAAGATTTGGTGGTGTTTGCTCTTACTCTTTACTGTGATTTTTTGAAAGTAGACATTCCTCTGATTTTGCTAGTGGGTTCCTGAGAGCTTTCCACAAATACTTTTAAAAATCTGTGTTTGTGTAACTGTAACAGTAATAAGTCAAACAATAACCTTTAGAAACTATGGAAAAGGAGGCATCAAACATTTTTTATTTCCCTATCCCCTGTTAATCTTATCTTTTGTTTCTGTTAACTATCTAATCTGGGGTAGTAAACTCAGTCATTTGAAAAACTACAGTTTTTTTCCCTCATAAACTAATTGCTCTTCCTATAAAACATTAGGATGATAACCTTAAGTACAAAGGGCAGCAACAAAATCTGCCATCATTTTACCACACAAAGACAACCGCTGTTAGTATTTTAGTATATTTCCCTTCAAACTTTTTACTATATACATTTTATATGATTGAGATTATATTGTATATATGATTTTATATGCTGCTTTATTCACTGAAATGTTCTTATTAGCAATTAGTTGTTTTTGGTTATATAAAGTCTTCACAATCATTTTAAAGACCTTATTATATTAGATGAGCCATAAGTTATTACCATATCATTATTGTACATTTAGATATTTTCAACTTCTAATTATCATAAATAATGTTGAATAGAATTATCTTTCTGCAAAAGGGGAAAAAGCACATTTTTTTTCTAATTTATGATTATTTCATTAGGACAGATTTCCAGCATAAAATTAGTGGGTCAAAGGATGACCCTTTTTTTTTTTTTTTATCATGCTATACAGCATGCAGAATCTTAGCTCCCCTACCAGGGGTTGAACCCATGCCCTGGGTCTTGGGAGCAGGGAGTCTTAACCACTGGACCATCAGGGAAGTCCCAAAATGAATATATTTTTTTAAAGGATTTTTGGTTCATATTGCTAAATTGTTTCCCCAAAGAAATTGCATCATTATAAATGATATCTCAATTTAGCTATATTGTTGCTATAGTTCTTTTAGCATCTCAGACTTAGCATCAATTCATTTCTCATTACTGGTGTTTATATTAACTTATACCTATAGCTAAAGTCTGTTTTGGGCATCTCCACCAATTCTTTCCAACCCCTATCTTCCAAATCATGAGTTCTTTTTATGATTCAGTGACTCATTTTATGATTCATCAAATTGCATCAAATACATAGAAGAATGTGTTTTTTTTGTTGATTACCAATTAAGTCAATGCTTTATGTAACTTAATTTGGTTTCTTTTCTGCATATTGCATAGCAGGTGACTTATTTCCACTGAGGAAAAAAATTTTTTTTTAAGTTTAAAAAAATTTATATATTTTTGGCTGTTCTGGGTCTTCATTGCTGCACATGGGCTTCCTCTAGTTGCAGTCAGCGGGGGCTACTCTCTAGCTGTGGTGTATGGTTTCTCATTGCAGTGGCTTCTCTTGTTTTGGAGCATGGGCTCTAAGTGCTTGAGCTCACTGGTTGTGGCACACAAGCCTAGTTGCCCCACAGCAGGTGGGATCTTCCCAGACCAGGGACTGATCCATGTCCCCTGTATTGGCAGGCAGATTCCCAACCACTGGCATACCAGGAAATTCCCAAAATTACTTTTTGACACTAGTGTCCGTGTCCTTTCCAACACATCCCAATCTATGGAGCAAGGGGAAAATGAAGGAAGTGAAAGTGAAAATCACTCAGTCATATCTGACTCTTTGAGGCCCCATGAAGTATACAGCCCATGGAATTCTCCAGGCCAGAATACTGGAGAGGGTGGGTGTTCCCTTCTCCAGGGGATCGTCCCAACCCAGGGATCAAACCCAGGTCTCCTGCACTGCAGGCGGATTCTTTACCATCTGAGCCACCAGGGAAGCCCAAGCCTATGGTAAGTTGAAAGATGCAATTCTAGGAGGGGTTGGAAAAATGTTTCGAGGCCTCTAAACAGGGAAAAAGGGGAAAATAACCAAAGATTTAACCAGGTGCTCAAGACTATCCTAAATTGAAGATACAATAAAAAATAGAATAGAGTCTTAAGTTGGTGTATGGAATAGATTCAGACTCTGATGGATAAGTTTTGAATCTTGAAAAGGAAATAATTTAGATCACTTTTATGCACTTCAAGGCCCAGCTAAAATTGCTCCTCATTTAGACACCTCAAATGTGATCTCTCCTGCCTCCAAATTCTCCCATTTTTCTAGAAAATGCATCATTTTCTACTTTGGATAGTAGTAATTTGCCAGACTACTCTTTGATCATTACCACATTACACATTATCATGTGTGACTCACCTCTGTGCTTTCACAGCACCTGGCAAATTGCTTTATCCTAGATAGGTGTTCAACAAATAATTTCTGAAACCAGTGCTTATCGGTTGGTAACTGTTTTCAAAACCAATGGATATACAGATTATAAACCATTCCCAAATAACTTTATTAAGTGCTCAAAGTGAGCAATAGTTAAGTAGATAAATATTTACCTGAGGACTTTTTCACAGTGGCAGTTTTGAAAATTTCATGGTGTATTTATTGATTTTAAGATACTGTTTTCTTCATTTCCTCTCACATTAGCAATATGTTACATTAAAAAAAAATACTCTCTTTTATTTTCTCATTAAACAACAAATCCCATTAGAATGTGTGTGTGTGTGTGTGTAAATACTTAGAATCACAAATGCTAGGTTTTTTTTGCTAAAATTTTTTTTCTAATTTTTTATCATAACTGGGCAGTGTAATTTTCACAAACGAGACACTTGCTTCTAACCAGCACCTGGATTAAGGGACAGAATATTACTTTCATCTCAGAAACCCCTCTTCTTGTTTCATGATGACTTTTTTTCATGGTGACTTTTTGACTTTGGGAGGGAAGGGGGAGAAACTTTCATCAATATTTGATGTTTTTATATTGTTTCAAAGTTTCTAAATATATATGAGGTTATAGACATCTCACATTATTTTTGTCATGTATCTAAGGAAGATTTAGTTTTTTTATTTGCTAGGAAAGCATTAAGTAATTTTTGTTTGCATTAAGTGATTTTGAAAGTCTTGAAACCATACAGTTGGAAAGATATTGTCAAAAATCAAGGATATTTGATATTAATGTTTATGAAAAGGAACATCAATTTCTTTGCCTACAAAATAATTTGCAGGACTTCTCTGGTGGTCCAGTGGTTAAGAGTCCCTGCTTCCAATGCAGGGGATGCAAGTTCGATCCCTGATTGGGGAACTAGGATCCCATATGCCATGTGGTGCAACCAAAAACAAATTCCTACTGCAGAAACCAAGTCCAGGGTAAATAAGGTTTTGGAAGTCTTTGTTCTTCCCTCTATAGCGATGAATTTATATTTCAGTTCAATTAGTAAGACTTAGGATCTGAGTGAAGTGGAACACTAGATTGATTACAATTGGTTTTACATGCTTTCTTAATCACTTCTCAGTAGACTGCTTTATTAAGAGGTACACTGTTGATTTAAAATCTGCTATGAGCACTGTTTGCTTGTTGTACTTTGTTTTTGTAAACATTTCATAATACTCATGCCCTTGGAAGATTGCCTCTAGTGCACTTTGGGGAGGTAATATTGTTTGAAGCTGATTGTAATTTTTTAACCTCAGGCTAAATGAATCAGTTTTGAGAATCTAGTAATTCCAGTTTCGGTGATGTATGGATCAAGACTAGCCTCCCCCAATGAGTTGACAAACCTGAAGGAAACCACTTTCACAGCTAAAGATAGCAGAGGAAGAGTAACCTAGCCTATTACCCACAAAACCCTGACGCTATCTCTACAGGGATCTGGAAACCATCATCTTCAAGCAGCGGCTTTGTGAATTGTACAGGACAGGTAGAACAAACTCAGTGAACATAGAATTCCTCATAATCCAATGCAATGGAGTCATTTGTCTAAGCCTCTACCAGAAAGGATACTACTAAGGTGGCAAGTCATGAAGGTAGGGCAGTTATCTTGAGAACTCTCGTCTGTGTGCATATGTTCAGACAAAGAAGGAAATCAAATTTGGCGGTGAGTCCAGGCAAGAGGAAACAGGCTGGGTGTTTCAGTTCATTCTAATGAAAAGGCCCAGCACGCTCCATTTCCTAAACATTTGTAATGGAACCTTTCATACATATGAGAGCAGATCCTGATATATATATATATATATATATAGCTTAAAGAAAAAGAGTAAGAAAATCATACATCTACACTCCCACCCAACTTAACAGTAGTGCATTTACTGATGCTTTTGAAGTCCCTGTGAGTCCTCCATGGTCACATCCTGCCTTTTCCTGGATGGAACTAGTGACTCTGATTTTGGCTTCTCATTCCTTTTTCTTTTTTCTTTCTAGTTTTGCCACACATACTGATATATCCCTGAACACTATGTTATTTAGGTTTGAATGTTTTATAAACGAATCAAATTGACTTCATCTTTCTTTAATTTGGTCATGTAAATCAGCATCATGCCTGTGAGAATTTTAATTGTTGTATAGTATCCTATTGTGTGAATATACACAACTCTATTTATTAACCTATTTTCTTGTTAACAAACATCTGGGTGGTTTCCAGTGTTTGGCTGCTGTTAATAGTAGTGTTATGGACATGCTTGTTCTTTCTCCTGGTGCACATAAACAAGAACTACTTAAAGATACATTTTGGAATGCAATTGCTGGGTTGTAGCATCTTCAATTTTAGTAGGTAATACTTCATCAACTTTTTCTGGCTTAGTTAAAAAGGACTAGGGTTGCCAGCTGTAGCAATTGAAAATACAGGATTCTCAGTTATATTTGAATGTTATATAAACAACAAAAACCTTTTTAGTGTTAAGTATGGCCCATGCAAAATTTATATTTCATCCGGCAACCCTAACAAGGTCAGTGAACTTTACCAAATCACAGTCATTGACCAATGAAGTCTAAGTGTGAGGGGGTGGGGGAATATTTGGCTTTTTCTCCCTAACATAGCGTGGCCAACTCAGTTGCTTACCAGGAGATTAGCCCAGGGGGCTCAGGTGCTTGCTAATCAGCTATGTGGGTAATTGATCAGCTCAACAAATATGTATCAGCACCAGCTGAATGGCAAGCAGGTGCTAGATGTTGGGAGTATAACTGTTGACATGACAGACAAGGTCCTTGCCCTCACTAGGATTTTAGCCAGGGTTGGGAAATGGAAGATAATAAGGCAATGATCTATGTACTGTGGGAGCAGTGGTGTGTTGGCAAAGAAGCCTTGATATGCAGATTTTGCTGACTTTGGAGTTGTAAATACTCTTACCATGGCCAGTTTCAAGCTACCAGTGTGGGGGCACTGAACTCAGAGTTGAGGGAGAGACTTGTACAATCTGCTCTCTGGGCTGTATGAACTGGCTCCAGCAGGCCACTGTCTGGGAGAGTACTTAGAAAGGAACTTTCATCCAATTTCTGGGCTCTTTTCTGATTGGTTTGGGGGAAGGGACTTAGAGATTAATTATTTCCTCAAATTTAGAAGGAATCAAATGCTAAGAGGTATTAGAAAGCATTTATTATATATATATATAATATTGGATGCTTTGCAAAAAATTTTTTTACTTTGTTATATAAATAGAAGAGTCTCATAAACATAGTTATAAATTATGACTAGCCTATAGATCAGGGCTAGGATCTCCATTTTTGTATATGATCTTATATCAGAAGACCGTTGAAGACTTCTGCACTGCTCCATTCCTCATCATCCATTCCGCAGACGTTGACAGAGCCCTGGGTTCTGTGTCAGGCGTTGTGGAATGGACTTTAGTCTCTGTCTTCATGGCACTCTCAATTCACAGAAAGAACTCTCTGCCCAGGTCTTTGCAGGCAGTCTCACTGCATTCTCCTCTTACTCGCTTAGTTCATCCCTGAGCTTCTCTGGCTGTAACCCCCTCCCAATGATCTTCTCTTGCTTTTGTTGATATTTCTCCTTTCCCAGAGTGGCCGAACCTGGACTCTCCTGACTTTCCTATATCTTGTCCTATTGGGCAAGCTATCACTCTAACCATTCCATCTATCTCTATCAAATATTATTCAAATGCCTGTGTCCTGGCCAGTGTACAAGGTATGCAGGAGCCTCTACTATTTAAAAGTTTTTATAATTCAATAAAATTATGTCTTTGCACAATGTGTCCATATCCTTTTTATGCTTAAATTACTTAATACGTGATTCATTGTATAAAATCTGGAAAAGCAGAAAGAAATAATTATGCAATCTTACAACCCAAGGCTAGCTATACACTTTTGGGGGTGCATCCTTGAAGTCATTTGCTTTGCATACTTACAAACGAATTGGGATCATAACCCTGTTTTCACTTACAATATACAAGGAAATTTTGATCATCCTTTTAAGTATTTTTCAAAGACATGATTTTAAGTGATGGCATAACATTCTATTTTCAGGCTAAGCCACGGTTTATTTAAGTAGTTCCTTGTTGCTGGCAGTAGCCTCTCTGTAAGTCAGTCATGTTGACTATCTTTATCATAAGCTGCAAGAAAGTAGGAATCGATCATTTAATTGTCTTTCCAAGGCAGCACTCATAACAAAAACAAATCAAAAGTAATTGTATTATGTATTTGGATTTGTTGTGATCATCTAGTTACCATTTAAAATAAAAGGAGTCAGTCTGTATAAAATGTAACTGGTGTTGGCGTACACGTATCCTGAGGCTCTTGGTAAGGAACCTGCTATCAAATCTCTTTGGTTGGGTTTTGTTTACTACTTTCCAGAGGAGTTGAGCTCTGTATAAAATCTTGAAATTGGTAGGAGCTTTAGAGATCACGGAGCAACTCTAACCTTTTTTTCACAGATGAGGAAATTAAATCAAGGATTGTTACTTGCTGAGACTAGTATCCAGGTCTCTTGATTTCTTTTCTGTCCTTTTCACCACAATCAGCTGACTAAGCTTTCTCTTTTAAAATACTGAGAGCATACAGCTACCTATTACCTGTCTTACAGGAACTCTTGTTTTGCCTTAGGGTGTATGCACTTTGGTATAAAAATCTAATGTAAGGTTCTAGATATGTATCCAAGAGAAAGGAAAGCATACGTCCACACAAAGACTTGTACACAAATGTTCATACTAGCATTATTCATAATAGTAAAACAGTGGAAACAATCCAAATTTCATCAATGGGTGAATGAATAAACAGAGTGTGGTATATTCACACAAGGGAATACTCAGAAAGAAAAAGAAATGAACTATTGATAAATCCAACAATGTAGATCAATCTCAAAATAATGATGTTGAGTAAAAGAAGTCAGACAAGAGTTCAAATTGTACAATTCCTTTTTTTTAATTTTTTAAATTTTTTTTATTAGTTGGAGGCCAATCACTTCACAACATTTCAGTGGGTTTTGTCATACATTGACATGAATCAGCCATGGATTTACACGTATTCCCCATCCCGATCCCCGCTCCCACCTCCCTCTCCACCCGATTCCTCTGGGTCTTCCCAGTGCACCAGGCCCGAGCACTTGTCTCATGCATCCCACCTGGGCTGTACAATTCCTTTTATCTAAAGTTCTGGGAAATGCAAACTGACAGAAAGCAGCTCTGTGGATACTTGGGGATGGGGTGTAGGGAAAGAGGCACCAGAAAGGGGTAGAGGAAATTTTGGAGGCAGATGGATATACTATCTTGATTATAGAAATGGTTTCAGGGTTCAATACATATGAAAACATCAAATTGCATACTTTAAATATGTGCAGTTTATTGCATGTTAATCATACCTCACTGAAGTTGTTTAATTTGTGAGATTACCTCTTAAATTTGAAAAGCAGAACATAAGTAAAAACTTACTGAAGAATCTGAAGCACAAGAAAAGTAAAATTACTTCTGGAGATAACCGACAAGCAAGGTTCTATTTTAATATGATAGTTTATCTGAACAAAACATTACTATGACAGGCGCAGAGTCATAAAAATAAAAAATAGAAGTGACATTTTTGTTCCCTTGGTAATGCCATCTCCTCCTGCCTGTACAGCTACTCTATATCATAATCTTTTTAGTGTTCTATTCAATTCGGTTTTTTAAAGAGAGCAATAACTTCGTTCTACTTTTCCTCAACTATTAGAAAGCTCTTTTATGTACAAGATGCCCAATTCCTGATGTGTCTGTCCCTGTGTGGGTGTGTAGAAAGTTACATTGTAACTATAAATTTTAACAGATGCTGTAGTTCGCTTCAAGATTTTGTAGTCACGACTCCGCCGTGGCAGTCACTGGAACTTTCTAGAAACCATACCCTCTTCATACCCTAAAAACGTGAAGTCGGTGATCAAATTTTTCTATTCAGACTTTCCACCTACTGTTTTAAAACAAAGGACTGCTAGACCACACATACAGTGCACACACCAATAAAGACTGTCTTTCTTGTTGGAAAACATTTGTGAAGTTTTATTTCCACCCCCCAACTTATTTTGTTAGCTCTTTTATTCGATAACCACTCCCGTTCTGTAGACGGGGAGGCGCACACCGGTTTTGTTTTTTGTTTTTTTTTTTTTTTTACACAGTACAGAGGGGGAAAAAAAAATACCTCTCAACTTCGCAGTTCCATTTTGAGAAATGATCATATCGAACTCCTGAGAAACGACAACCCAGAGAGAGCAGAAGCATTTCTCCCCAGGCTGGGTGTGGGTCGGAAGGCAGGCGCGCTTCCGCGGGAGAGAGGGGGTGTCAGGTGGCAGCGGAGCGGGCGCGGGAGCCGGTGCAGCGCGGCGGGGGCGCGTGCGGGGCGCGCCTCCCTCCGGCCGGCTCCGGGAGGCCGCCCCCGGCGCACGCCAGTCCGCCTGCCCCAGGCTCCCGCGCCGCGCAGCGATCCGCGGGTGCGCCAGGAGCGCCCGGCGCCCGCGTCTCCTCCCTCGCGCGCTCGTTCCCTCCCCAGTCCCCCCCGCCCCCAACCCCTGGCAGGTCCCTCCCCCAAGCCTGGTCCCGCGGCCGCCGCCGCCGCCGCCGCCGCTACCGGAGGCGCAGGAGCCTCGCGATAGTGTTTGCACAGGCGGCGCGTGACGCCGCCGCCGCCCGTAACTGATGCAGAGGTTACCCCGCCGCCTCAGCCGCCACCCACCGCCCGCCGCCGCCGCCGCCGCCACCGCCACCCGGGCGACGCCGGGGGCCGACGCACTGCAGAGGTGCCGGCAGGTTCCGCCCGCGGAAGTCTTCTCGGCTGGCGCAGCCCGCGCTCCGCCCGCGCTCCGACCCCGACCCCAGCGGGCGCCCCCTCGACGCCTCCGCCGCGGCGCTCCTTCCCTCCGCCTCTTCCCCGGCGCGCCCGCCGGCTCCCTCACTTCTCCCGCTTTTCCTCCTCCCCGTCCCTTCTCCTCCCCTCACCTCTACCCTCCCCACCTCCCCCCTTCTTGGTTTCCTCCCCCATCCCCTTGACTCTCCCCTCCCTGCCCTCGCTCTCCTGCTCGCCCTCAGCGCGGCCCCCGCCATGACGGAGGCGGGTGCCGGTGCCGTTGCCGCCGCTGCCGTCGCAGGGGGGGAGTCGGATTCCCAGAAAGTAGCTTGATGAGTGTCCAAAGTAGCAGTGGAAGTTTGGAGGGGCCGCCATCTTGGTCCCAGCTCTCCACGTCTCCAACCCCGGGCTCGGCGGCGGCGGCCAGGTCCCTGCTGAATCACACGCCGCCATCCGGGAGGCCCAGGGAAGGTAAGTGCCGTCGCGCCCGCGCCCGCTCGCGGGCCTCCTTTCCCCGCGCCGCGGCCCGCGCGTTCCCGGGTCTCCTTCCCCCGACCCCGGGGTGGGGGAGGGGGACGAGGTGGACGCGGGGCCGCCCGGCCCCGGGGAGGTAGTGCTCCAGCTGTGGGTGGTGGTTCGCGGGTGGCGGAGAAGACGGACGAAGGGGTGCGCGCTGAGAGGACGGGGCGCGGCGCGGCGCACAGACTCGCTTGGGGTTCCTAAGATTCAGTCCTGCTAGGGTGGGAAGCCTGACCCCGGACGCGAGCCCCTTTCTGCTCCATTTGCTAGTACACTCAGTACTCTTAACCTCCCGGCCTCCGGTCTCTGGTGGGCTTTCCCTCTCCGTGAAGCATTCATCCTCGAGCCCCCTCCCCTTCCCTCGCGCACTCCTCCCCTAGAGGCGGTCCCCGCTCTGCGAGCTTTGCTGCCCGGGACCTGGAGGATGCCCCTCACTGGCAAGATCTTTCTACCTTTTGGGGAGGGCCGCTGAAATTATCAAAGGCGACTTTGATCCCGGGCCTGCCCCCCCCCCCCCAAGCAGTTTAAACGAGGGACCGATTCGTGGGCAGGCTTTTAAAACCACCCAGATGGTTGCAACTTTCCTTCGCCATCACCTCCTGCATATTTGTGTGTTACCTCTCTGTTGCAAGTAGGCTACTATTCTTCTCCGACAGGGTCGTGGGTTTTGTGGGAAATCGCTGTGTAAAGGTTACTGCAAACACTCACCAGATCGGTTACAATTGTTTTCTAAGTTTTCTGGCTTCCTGCATGCAAGTGTGCTGCCGCCAGATGTAGCAGTTACACAGCTAGTAAGACACCGGAGTGCGTTTGACTAACATTTTAACTTGGTGTATTTAACTTTAAGTATACGACGTAAAATTAAATTTAGGAGAACACATATTTATGGGGGAAGAATAAATGTGTGTAGAATCGCGTTTAACGTTCTTTTGTCTGGAAAACGTTTAGCGGTATTCACGAGCAATTGGTAAATGGGTTGTTCACGGCCAGTTGTGTCACACGGGAAGATTGTAGCCACATTTTCGAAAAAACGTCGGGAAGTCCAGTAGTCTAGTGAATCCTTTAAAGATACCAAGAGCTTTGATTTATGTAGGAGTCGGTGGGATTAATTTATTTTGAAAATATCTATCAGTATTTACGACTCAGAGCCTTGACATTTGTTAGTCAAGTGGTTTGTGCCCTGAATCCAGTGGTTCAGGCATAGCGTTCTTTGTCATTTTGTTCCTGTGAGCATGTGTGAAAGTGACAATAGGCTCAAAGATTGGCATGAATTTGCTCTGGAAAATTCATGGGAAGATTTGATTTATGGCATCCATTAAGCGTTGTGAATACATTGACAGACATTTCCTCTTTCCATCTCACCCCCAACCCTGAGTTCTGATTATTAGAGGATAAAAGTTTATTTATTGAGTAACTCAAATTTAGTACACCTGGTGATTTTTCTTTCTGCACTTGAAAATTTGTAAATGAATGTCTTAAAATCTATTTTGTGAACAGCAGTTGGTGCTTTTAGCATGCTTTTACTTTTGTCTGTACTTTCATTAAGATGCTAAATGGTAGTGTTAGGAATGATAGTATAATGAGTGATAGTAAATGATGTCTTGGGAAAGACTTTTTTAAGGCTATACCTTTTTTTTTTTTTATGCATTTGTTAAATATTTATTGAGACATGTTTTGTGAACCAAGCACTGTATTTGTTACTGAGGAAGTAGTGTTGAATTGTTCATCTGTTAACATCTGTAATCAGTGTTAGTAATTTTGGATCTGTAGAATCTAGATTGTGAACTTCAGAGGTTACTTCAACTCATTAAGAAACCTTTATGCTATTCTGCACTTTTCCTGATGTTTTAAAATTTTGAAAGATTGAAATAATTTAGCTTGAACTTCCAAATAAGGCGAATTTTTCCCAGCAGTTTGGATTTTTATGTAACCTAAATAGTGAGTCTCAATTTATGAAATAACAAGACTTGCTGTTGTGTAAGTTATACTTCACACCCAAGTACCTGTATGGTGACAGTGGTATATTGCTTTTTTTTGACCAACCAAGAAATAAGTTAAAACTTTTAATGTTCTGTAGGGTTATGTATTCACATTGAAGCTATTGTTTCAGATTTCACTAATGTGAACAGTAATTGCATACATGAAGCCCTAGGAATCAAGGTGTTACTATTGTCTATTGAGTGGGATCCCAGTTTTTAGTTTAACAAGTACTTGGCATCTTTTCCAGGTAGCATATTAGTATGTTGTGTAAATTGATGTAAATTGAGAGCTTTTTTTTTTTTTAATTATTTTTGGCTATGTGGGGTCTTTGTTGCTGTGTGGGCTTTTTTCTGGTTTCAGTGAGCTGGTGCTACTCTTGGTTGGGGTCCACAGGCTTCTCATTAATGTGGCTTCTCTTGTTACAGAGCATGGGGTCAGTAGTCCTGGTGCTTGGGTTTAGCTGCTCCGCAGGATGTGGGATCTTCCTGGACCAGGGATTGAACCCATGTCCCCTGCATTGGCAGGAGGATTCCTTACCACTGAGCCACCAGGGAAATCCAAATTTGATAGCTTTGATTGCTGGTGACTGATAGCTAGTAAAAAGCATTACTATTAATGGAACTTGACTGTATGTATCAAGGAGAGAACAAACTTTGTTTCTTGAAAAATTGAGCCAATTTAATGTAATATAGAATAGAAAATTTTAAACTTAAAAGAGATACACATGTATATGTACATATATATATAAAGTTATATATGTGATGAACTCCTTTTAAGCATACTTAATTTTGAAAATGGGCTATTTTTAAAGATACACCACAAGTATCTTATCCAAAAGCCTAAATCATAAGATTTAGGAATTTATTGGAATTCAGGAATTTGTATGGTAGAGTTGTAGAGTATTAATCGGAGAAGGAAATGGCAACCCACTCCAGTATTCTTGCCTAGAGAATTCTATGGACCAAAGACCTGGTGGGCTACAGTCCATGGGGTCACGAAGAGTCAGACACGACTGAGTGACTAACACACACAGACTATTAGTAATTTCTTTCCTTGAAGTTCCAAAGCTTTTCCTTTATCGGTCTTAAAATTCTCTGAGAGGTGCTCAGCAGTGTAGCTCTAGGTTTCACAGTGGATCTTTTAAACCTGTGGCTAAATTCTCTATCCCACTTTATCTGTTAATAATTCTATGAATAAGGATGTGAGAAGTTAAGAAATTTTCAAATAAGGTCAGTTTTGTTTGCTGAGGCCTAGGTATGTGTTGGCTAGATGAATAGATTTTTTTTTTTCATATAAGTACATAAGTACTTTTGAATGGGTTACTGCTGTGAGTCAAATAAATAGTTATACAAAAGACTTGTCTTTTTTATTCCATTTTTCCAGATATAAATAATTTGCTTTTTACTTCTATATAAATAGCAAAAGTAGTTTGATCGGAAAGATTATATCATAGTCATAAACTTGCTGTCTGTTTCTGTATTTACAGACTGCATCTTTAGACAGAAGAGTTAAAAGTATTTGATTCCAGATGATTGCGTAATACCTGTAGGAAGATGTTAAAAGTTATTTATCAGATGATGCTTTAATTTTTTGAAGTCACCTGCTGCAGCAAGACTGAGTTGTATGTTTAAGGATTGTAGCTCATGAATGCATAGATATGTGGTAGGCACCTTTCTTACAGAGGCATTTTTATATATTAGAGGAGAAAGGGAAATTCAAGATAGAAGTCTAGGAATCTGCTGAGAAATAGGTTATGTTTTAACCTTTTTGGTCTCAGGACCCCCTTTACTCCCTTAAAAATTATTCAGGTCTCCAAAGAGATTTTGTTTATGTGAGTTATGTCTTGGTATTTACTATATTTGTAATGAAGTATCTTCAGAAACATTTATTTATCTAAAAATAACAATTTGATTACATGTTAATGAATTTTAAAATGATGAATAAATATTTTAAAACAAACTTTAGTGAGGCTAGTGGAATTGTTTTATATTTTTACAAACCATTTTAATTTCTGGCATACTAGAAGGTAGCTGGATTTTCTTCTTTCTGTCTGTTGAGATATATTTTGATTGAGGCATGTGTTGAGAACCCAATTTCACATAGATATGTAGTTAGATAAGAACTAGTTTACTAGCCTTTTGGAAAGTTATTCTTTGATATTACACCAAAATTCAACAGTTGGCTGTTGTTTTTAAAGGTTACTTGCAATGTGGAAGTACATTTTATCCCAGAAGTGTCCTCAGGACACACAAGAAATCTGTGGACCATACATTTAGACTCAGCAAGAGACTAGTTGAAGGGTGGGGAAGAGTATAGCTGTTTTCAGGTATTTAAAAAACAAATAGAAGAGAATGTATTTATTATGCTGTTATAGAAGATAAACTAGCAGGTGAAAGTTGCGAAGGCATAGAATGAATTGTATATTTTTTTGACAAGAATGTAAGAACTGTGTAACAACTAGATTTGACTAGCAATGGAAAGACCTGTCTCTTGAAATATTTAACTATGAGAATTTAAAGCAAACTACACTGCTGGTGCGGAAGGCATAAGAGATGTGGGTTCGATCCCTGAAGATCCCCTGGAGAAGGAAATGGCAACCTACTCCAGTAATCTTGCCTGGAGAATCCCATGGACAGAGGATCCTGGTGGGCTACAGTGTATAGGATTACAAAGAGCTGGGCATGACTGAGCACGTGCATGTACATGGACTTTTGGGGTGGGGTGGAGATAAATCCAATAGATTCTTATTTTGTGTGCTATTGGATTAAGTGACTTAAGGTCCCATCCAATTAAAAAATGCAAACATTCTGTGATTCTTTGAAAATTTGTAAATGTAGTTAAACTACTTATATATCCATGAATGTTTTTGAAAATCCTCAAATTTCAGTAGTATGAAACTACTGTTGACTTTATTGCTGTTTTGCATTTTTATTGTGCTTTTCTTCTGCAGATTTTCCTGTATTTTCTGGAATCAACACTGTCAGTCTTCCTGAAATCTTGATAAATTCCCTGCAAAATATAATAAGCTTTGAAGACATTTTAGGGAATCAGATGCTGCTTATGATTTGGTTTAGTAGAGTTGTACTACTGGGGGCTGATTTTCAGTTTTATAAGAGAAACTATCAGCATTCTGTATAGTCTTTTATTTTTAATTGTTTATGTGATTTCAGAAGTAATGTGCTTAATCTAATGGTTTAAAAGCTAGAGAGTCTGAAAAAAGGATACATAAAGGAAAAGTAAGTGTTTAAATTGATCTGTCTTGAATAAAAAAGTGCATAACCAGAACATAGAAGAATTTAAATTCTCATCTTATTCAGAGAAGTATGCATGTAATAGTTATTATCTATAACAATTCATATTTTAATTTAGTATGGAACATAGTCTCTTCTGTGAAATGTATTGAAAGGTTAGATTTTAGGTACTCGGAAGTTTAAGGATAAACTCCTTTAACTTTCCTGAGGTCAGCTTCAGTGAAGTAAGTGACACACAGCTTGAGACTTCATGTATTTGTTTCATTTAGATTTAAAGCTCATTTTCTATAGAAGAACTATAGGAATAAGTCATTTAGTTTTGTAAACTCCTTCATTCTCTTTAATAATTTCCACATATCTTAGAATAATTTAGAGGAACGGTATTATAAAGTAGGAGAAGCAGTATGCTGCAAGAGAGAAAGTGCATTGATAATTGGAAAACACGTATCCCTACTTTGCCCTTAACTAGCTGGGTGATGTTTGGGCAAGTTGCTTATCTGCTTCAGTTTCATAACATGAGAATTATAGAGCTGAAAAGGACCCTGGAAGCAATTGAATTCAAGTTTCTCATTTTACCGACGAGGAGACTTTGCCTAGACTTTAACTCTAGGAGAGTTGGGACCAAGATGCGGTTTTCTGATTTTCAGCTTACTGCTTTCCCATTATACTTTGTGGCTCTTCTAAATCTGTAAAATGAGGGGGTTGAATTCAAATCCTTCAGAGGTCTTTAACAGGAATAATATTGTTTGACATCAGTTTAATTATAATTTAGTGGAGGAAAGTTTGTAGCTTTTACTTATTGGTAAAATAAATGTTTTTTTGAGGAAGCAGTGTGACTTTTTCAAGGTTATGTTTTAATTTGTTAAGAGAAGATAGTCATCTTCATTATTACCAAAAGATTTTTAAGTTTATTTATGATCATAGTTAAGTAGTAGTGTGCTAAGTGATCTTGTCTTTTTATTGATCTGCATTCTAAAACACTATTATGAATATGTTAAAAGCTGTGTAAATTATGTAAATAGCAATGTGGTGTCCTGAAGTGAAGGAACTAGGTGATTGTTGCTCAGAAATTCTAGGGTGTTTCCCCTGCTCCCCCTAGTTAGATGTCTCTGTTTCTTGGTGTCCTATTTGTGCATGTGTGCTAAGTCGCTTCAGTCCTGTATGACTGTTTGCAAGCCTGTGGACCCTAGCCAACAAGGCTTCTCTGTCCATGGGATTCTCCAGGCAGGAATATTGGAGTGGGTTACCATTCCCTCCAAGGGATCTTGCCCACCTAGGGATCAAACCTGCGTCTCTTATGTCTCCTGTGTTGGCATGCGGGTTCTTTACAACTAGCGCCACCTGGGAAGCCACAGTGTTCTATGGTGTCCTACAGACAATTCCTGTCTATTTCATAGCACCTCTGCCACTGTACCTTTTATTATAGACTTTTTTTTTTGCCTACTCTACAGAAAGGTCTTGAATTCAGAGACTGTTTTGTTCATTTCCATGTTCTCACTGCATAGTAGGATGTCCTCCATAGAGTTGGCATCTAACAGTTTTGTCGAAGGACTGTTAAAAGTTTTTTTTTTTTTTTAAACTGAATGATTTTATACTTAATATATACATATTTCAGACCCAGGAGGACACTCATTTTAGTAATTTATAGGCAAGTTATGTTTTCGAGAGTGATAATGGTAACAGTAATAGCTAAAGTTTATTGTTTGTACATGTTAATTCTTTTAATTCTCATTAACTCTGAGGTATTTGCAGTTACTGTCATTTTGCCTATGAGGAATCAAAGCCCAGAGAAGTAAAGAAATTTGCCCAGTATGACACACAGTAGTAAATGTTAGAGCTGAGATTTTAATCATCTGCTGAGATTTTAACCACTGGGATATATTGCCCAAGATAAAGAAATTTCATTTTGGGTAATTTCTTAGTTTTTCCTTAACAAATTTTAATTTACTAATCAGTCATTTTGGCTCATTCAGTTTACTGATAAACTTTGTGTTTTTTTTTGCATGAATTTTGTATGTGTATGGAGATAGGATTAAAAAATGAAAAATTCAAAATCAGTTTGTGCAAATCTTAAATTTTAGGAAAAATGTTAGAAGTATACTAATGAAAAATCTTATTTTCATGTTTAATAATTAAATTGGAATGCCATTTATCTCAATATTTTGTCCTCATAAGCTCACCACAGTTGTAACAAATAGACATTAGAATTTGAATGGAGAATTTTCGAAGTCCGCTTATTGTGAAGGATTTTAACCTGGTGCATGAGGCCCTCAACAAAATTGAGACGCTTTAGTAGCAGATGATTTAGTGTTCATTATGCAAGGGAAAGGAGGCTTGACTCAACCTGTTTCATCTTACAAGAAGTATTTTTTTTTAAACACTTACAGCTTCAATTACTTTATTGCATACAAAACAGATATCTTGATAACATATATTACTTAGTATATCTAACGAGCGACAGAATTTGAATGGTTTGATAGGAATTCAAAGCATGATGTAGAAAGAGGCAGAGCTGAAACAGGTTGTAGGTTGTGAAACAAATCTTCTCAATGTGGCTTCATTATTAGGTTTGAAATTTGTGAATTTCAAGACGACAGTTTATATACCTCTATTTAAGTTAAAATGCTTGTATTCTACAAGATGCAGTATAAAGCCAAATATGAGCAGTTTTAGGGGATGACATGGGGCTTCCCAGATGGCTCAGTCAGTAAAGAATCTGCCTGCAGTGCAGGAGATTTGGGTTCGATCCCTGGGTTGGGAAGATCCCCTCGAGGAGGGCACAGCAACTCACTTCAGTATTCTTGCCTGGAGAATCCCATGGACAGGAGCCCAGTGGGCGACAGTCCACTGGGTCCCAAAGAATTGGACACAGTTGAGCACGTACACACACATTAAGAGTTGGTTGTGCTCATAAGTTTGTATCTTTCCTTGGAAACTAGTTTAGTTGGAGAAATGACATTCTTCTAGGTTTAAATTAAACTTTAACCTGGTGAAGTGAAGTGAAGTCGCTCAGTCATGTCTGACTCTTTGTGACCCCATGGGCTCCTCCATCCATGGGATTTTCCAGGCAAGAGTACTGGAGTGGGTTGCCATTTCCTTCTCCAGGGGATCTTCCCATCTCAGGGATTGAACCCTGGTCTCCCGAATTGCAGGTGGATGCTTTACCCTCTAAGCCAGGTGTTATTGTTAAATGGCATACATTGTGATTGCGTTAACTCTGCCCTTGACACTATGTATGTGCTTCCTGTCTGATGGTAAATACAGCTATGGTGCCTCTGGAGAATGTCAGGGGAATTGTATGAAGCCAAGCAGAGTCATCCTGTCTTTCCTAAGACCTGAGGCATGTTTCTTTTCTTTTTTTCCTTCTTTTTTGACAAATAGGGTATTTTTGCTTTTTTTAAAAAAAAAGTTTTTCCTTTTTCTGTGCACAGATTTAAAAAAATCAGTGAAATTATTTTGTATATATAATATATATTTTATATCTTTTATATATATATATGAAAGTGAAAGTGCTAGTCACTCAGTCGTGTCTGACTCTTTGTGATCACATGGACTGTACAGGCTCCTTTGTCCATGGAATTCTCCAGGCAAGAATACTGGAGTGGGTAGCCATTCCCTTCTCCATGGGATCTTCCCAATCCGGGGACCGAACCCAGGTCTCCTGCATTGCATACAGATTCTTTACCATCTGAGCCATCAAGGAAGCCCATATATGTGTATGTATGTGTATAAACTCATTTATTTAAAAGATACATATACTTAATGGAAGGACTTGTTTTAGGAACTTTGTAAATTGTAACTCATTACTTCGAACTATCATGCAGTAAGTATTATTGAGTCCCTGTTTTACAGATGAGGAAATGGAAGCACAGAGAGGTTAGCTAACTTAACCAGGGACACATGAGAATATGTAGTAGAGTCAAGATTCAGACTAGGCTCCTGAGTGCATCTCTTAACAGTTTATGCTGTTCTGTCAGCATTATTCCATTGAATTTTATCCAAAAAGATACCGAATAGATGTACTCAGTGTATTTTATTTAACCATTCTTCTTTTGGTAGTGTGTTAGAATTTACTGGTTCACATAATTGAGAATTGTAAATGTGGAGAAGGGTGGAATAGCTTTGGAAGCAGCTTAGATCCAAAGTCTCAAATGATGTCACTGAGCCTCTCTGACTGCATATCTGAGTTTTTCTAGCCTCTTGCTCCTGGAGCCTCAGTCACATACCTTTTGGCTTAGCAACTACATTTGAAAGACAAACTTTTTCCTGATGTCCACATGCAAGTTCTGGGTTGATGCCGATGTATTATGATTGTCAATTCCTTAACCAGTCATTGGTAGCTGGGAGATGAAGTATACAGCAAAGTGGCCACTATGCCTGTAGATAGGATGAGTTGGGGAATCCATAGAAAGCCATGATTAACAGATCCCTGAAGATCACAGATTAGGTGAGTGATAGTTTTCCTGAGCAGTGGATCATGGTGAATGAAAACATCTTAACTACCGTATTTAGTTATTTAGATTATATCTTTTCTTTTTCTTTAACTTTTCTTTTTGGCTATAATAGATACTAATATAGTGAATATCTCTGAGTAAGTTTCCCCCAACCCTTAAGATGATTCTCAGTCATGGAGTATCAGGGCAAAAATTGTAAAACAGTTAAGGGCTTTTGGTAATTATTACCAAATTATTATTTAAAGAATTGTATTTAGCTTGTATAGCAGTGATGTATGAGTTAGGCATGTCTTTTTGAACCAGGGAAGGTTCAGCTCATCCTGGGGATTGCTAGGCTTAAATATTGTTAACACAATGCCTTTCAGTTAACAAAAATTTCCCTGATGGCTCAGAGAGTACAGAGTCTGCCTCCAATGCAGGAGACCCAGATTTGATCACTGGGTCAGGAAGATCCCCTGGAAAAGGAAATGGCAACCCACTCCAGTATTCTTGCCTGGAGAATCCCATGGACAGAGGAGCCTGGTGAGCCACAGTCCATGGGGTCACCAAGAGTCAGACACGACTGAGCGACTGACTAACACACACTTTTTAGTTAACAAAAGGATTGAGATCCTCACACTGAACATATGTCTATTCCAATTTATCAAATGCTTTATTGTATTTTTTCATTCTCACTATTTAAAAATCTTTAAAATTGAAAGACGGTTGCTCCTTGAAAGGAAAGCTGTGACCAACCTAGACAGCATATTAAAGAGCAGAGACATCACTTTGCCAGTAAAGGTCCATATAGTCAAAGCTATGATTTTTCCAGTAATCATGTCCAGATGTGAGAATTGGACCATAAAGAAGGCTGAGCACTGAAGAACTGATGCTTTAGATTTGTGGTGTTGGAGAAAACTCTTTGAGAGTCCCTTGGACTGCAAGGAGATCAAACCAGTCAATCCTAATGGAAATCAACCCTGAATATTCATTGGAAGGACTGATGGTGAATCTCCACTACTTTGGCCACCTGATATGAAGAGCTGTTTCATTGGAAAAGACCCTGATGCCTGGAAAGATTGAAGGCAAAAGGAGAACGAGGTGGCAGAGGATGAGATGGTAAAATAGCATCACTGACTCAATGGACATGAATTTGAACAAGGTCCAGGAGATAGTGAAGGACAGGAAAGCCTGGCATGCTGCAGTCCATGAGGTGGCCGAGACTTTCAGGATCCTGGTTCCTCCAGCCAGGATCGACTCCATGCCCTGTGCAGTGGAAGTGAGTCCTAAACACTGGCTGCCGGGGAATTCCTAGATTTTCTTGATTGTAGGATGGAATAAGAAATAGTAACTGTTTCATAAGGTTGTGAGAATTAAATGTGAAATTTGTGGCATGTTAAGCAGTCAGTATATGTTAACTATTACTATTACATTTAGATACAAGGATACTTTAGAATTAAAAATTTTTCTCCTTTTTTAAAATGTCAAGAATAGGGAACAGGAACTATCTGCATTAGGATTTTTTGGTCAGAGCACACTTGACATCGATTGTCTCCATGACTTGTTGAAGAATTCTGGCAGGGTTGTGTATGATGGAGGCAGATTTTAAGTCATAATTATAATTGTTAATCTCATTTCTTTTCACTATATAATATTGTGGCACTTATTTTACATAAAATTTTTCTTCCTTTGATTTCTTTATTTTACATTTTAAAGATTTGTTTTACTGGACAAAAACGCATGATTTTTTGAAATATCGTTTAACATGTATTGTCATGATTATTTCCCTATTGGGTAACTAGGATTTTAGTCTTTTATTTAGTTTCTCAGAAATTAATCAGTTGTCAGAGCTCTAGAATTTTATAGAAAATTCTATAAAATTTTATAGTTTGTTAATCATTCTGCGTGTATTTTTGGACCTAGAGCCTAGCACTGGGAAAAACAAAGATGTGTAAGATAATAGCCCTTGCCTCCTAGGAGTGTGGCCAAAGTCTAGTGAGGAAGACTGTAATTTATAACATGTAATTTATACTTAAAAAAAATAAAAACCACGTTGTGGGTCAGATGAAACAGTTCATGAGTTGCCAATTTTCAACTTCTGATATAAACAGAACTCTTGTATGATGGGGCTTCCCTGGTAGCTCAGATGGTTAAGAATCTGCCTGCAATGTGGGAGACCCAGGTTCGATCCCTGCATCAGGAAGATCCCCTGGAGAAGGGAATGGCAACCCAGTACTTGCCTCCTAGGAGTTTGGCCAAAGTCTAGTGAGGAAGACTACAATTCATAACATGTAATTTATACTTTAAAAAAAACCCTAACACTTTGTGGATCAGATAAAACAGTCTTTGAGTTGCCAATTTTCAACTTCTTATATAAACAGAACTATTATAAAATAACATGGTTGTAACATATCCTATATTACGGTGTTATATCTCTGTTGGTCATTTGACTCCTAGAAACAAACTTTAGCAACACAAATTTATTATTAGAAGGATATAGGGCTGAATATCTCTTAGAACCTAGTTAGACTTCAGGGGACTGAACTGGAAATTCAGGAACCATGGTCGCACTGTTCTCCTGTGGATCACAGAGCAACCCTTCCTATGTGAAGGAAGATTTCTTAAAAACGAAAAGTGAGAAGGAAGGTAATTGTATTTCTGTCATGAGGTGTGAACAGAGTATTCCCTAGAGAAGGAAATTAGCTAGGTTTCCTCCACTTTAACTATTTTCAAACCGTATCATCTTGTTTCAGTTGATAGGTCTTGATTGCTTGTGAGATTGAACTTAATATTTATATCAAAAGCTCAGTGTTTAAAAAATTATTACTGTCTAAGGTTCAAACACTCTAATTTTACTATGATTCAATTGATTTTATTTTTTAATGTTATGTGGTGCTTTAGTTTTCATTATTGAAGCATAATATTAATACAGAAAACACACACAGACAAATTGATGCTCAGTGAGCTACTATAAACCATGATGTGTGTAACTACCACTCAGTCAAGAAAAAGAACACTGGCAGTATTTTAGAGCTCTCTTGCTGCTCTCATCAGTCATTTACTACCTTCTCCCTTCCCTCCAGAGCTATCACTGTGCTGTGCTGTGCATAGTCACTTGGTCGTGTCTGACTCTCTGCGACCCCATGGACTGTAGCCCGCCAGTCACTATTCTGACTTAATTATGCTTGTTTCTGAACTTAATGTAAATGGACTCACACAGTATGTATTTTGTTTGTAGCTGCTTTTGCTTCACATGTTTTTGAGTTTCACCCATGTTAATTCCTTAACTGTAGTTCACTTTCATTGCTCTATAATATTACTTTGTATTCATTTACCATAGTTTATTTATATAATCTGTTGATAGATGTCGATTGTTTCTACTTCTTGATTATTACTAATAATGCTGTGTGAACATATTTGTACCTGTCTGTTCATATACTATTAATTTCTATTGAGTTTAGACCTAATAGCAAATTTGCTGGATTGTAGGCCCCATATAGTATTAATAGATACTGCCAGTTTCCCAAAGTAGTTGTAACAGTTCTCATTCCCATGAACAGTGTATGAGAGTTCCCATTGCTCTGTATCCTCACTGAAAATTGGATTGTTTTTTATTTTTGGTGTTCTGATGTGAGGTGGTATTTTTGGTTTTCATTTTCATTTTCCTGGTGAGTTAGAAGGTTTACCGTTTTTTCATAAGTTTATTGACTTTTGGATATCTCTTGTGAAGTGCTTACTCAGATCTTTTGATCAGTTTTCCTTTGTGTTCTCTTCACAAAAACTAAAATTAATTGAAGGAATCCTTTTTGTATTTTGGATAAGTACTCTTTTTTTTATTACCTCCCCCAGAGGTTTCTGTGGCCTCCTGCCCCCCTTTATAGTGTTTAATAAGTATCTCAAATTCATATAAAATGTTTTCCCTTTCTTATCTTAATATGGACATTTACAAGTGTAAATTTCCCTGCAAGCACGCAGTTGATTGATCCTGTAAGTTTTGATATGTTGTGTTTTTTATTTTACTCAAGTGTTTTCTAATTTTCCTTTTGATTTGTTCTTTTGCTCTATTATTGATTTAGGAGTGTGTTAATTTCCTATATTTGTGAATTTCCTAAATTTCCTTCTGTAATTGATTACTAATTTAGTTTCATTTTGGTCAGAGAACATAAGTTGTGTGCTTGCAGTCGTTTTAAATTTGTTGATGCTTGTTTTATGGCCTGTCTTAGAGAGTGTTTCATGTGTACTTTAGAAGAACATGTATTCTGTTGTTGAATGGAGTATTCTCTAGATGTTTGTTAGGTCTAGTTGGTATATTGTGTTTGTTTTATGTTTCTTTGTGATTCTTCTGCTTAGTTCTGTTTGTTACTAAAGAGTGTTGAAATATTCCAACTAGTGTTGAATAGTGTTTTTCTCCCTCTGTTTCTGTCAGTTTTGTTTCATGTATTTTGAAGCCCTGTTATAAGGTACATATATATGTTTATAATTGTTTTAAAATGTCTGTGGACAAGCCATTTTTTAATTTATTTGATTTTTTAAGTCTATTTATTTGTTTTTGGTTGCACTGGGTCTTCACTGCTGTGCATGGGCTCTCCAGCTGCAGAGAGCTGGGCCCACTCTCTAGTTGCAGTGCACGAGCTTCCTCTGCAGTGGCCTCCTTTGTTGCAGAGCACAGGCTCCAGATGTGTGGACCTCAGCAGTCATGGCTTATCAGCCTCAGTAATTGTGGCTCTTGGGCTCCAGAGCACAGGCCCAGCAACCGTGGTACGTGGGCTGTCTTAGCTGCCCGTGGCTTGCGGGATCATCCCCTGCATTGCAAGGTGGATTCTTAACCAGTGAGCCACCAGGGAAACCCCTGTGTTTATAATTTTTTTATCTTACTGATGAATTGACCCTTTTATTGTTATTAGACATCCCTCTTCATTTCTAAAACCATTTTAGAAGCTGTCTGATATTAGTGTATCTGCTTCAGTTTTCCTGTGGTGGTTTTTTGCATGGTGTCTTTTTCCATCCACTTATTTTTATCCTATTTGTGTCTTTGGATCTAAAGTGTGTCTTCTGTAGATAGCATTTAATTTGATCTTGTTTTTTTGTTTTTTTTTTTTATTGATTCCTGCCATCCCTGCCTCTTGATTGTATTTTTTAATGCATTCACAGTAATGTTTTTTGGGTATGTTTGGATTTATGTCTGCCATTTTGCATTTTGTTTTCTCTCTGTCTCTGTCCTTCTCTACCTGCATTACTGTTTTCTTTGCATTGAGTATTTCCTAGGATGATGTTTTAATTCCTTTCATGATTTTTAACTTGTTATTATTCTCTTAATGATTTTAAGGTTTACATTATATAGTCTTATCAGAAACTATTTCAGATTTACATTAACTTAATTCCAACATTATATTCAAACTTTGCCCCTATATAGCTCTACTCCATTCTCCTCTTTTTTGGTTATACATGTTGCTGTGTGTTCAGTTCAGTTCAGTCGCTTAGTTGTGTCTGAATCTTTACGACCCCATGGACTGTAGCACGCCAGGCCTCCCTGTCCATTACCAACTTCTGGAGTTTACTCAAACTCACGCCCATTGGCCAAAGTATTGGAGTGACAGCTTCAACATCAGTCCTTCCAATGAATATTTAGGACTGATTTCCTTTAGGATGGAATGGTTTGATCTCCTTGCAGTCCAAGGGACTCTCAAGAGTCTTCTCCAACACCACAGTTCAAAAGCATCAATTCTTCAGCGCTAAGCTTTCTTTATAGTCCAACTCTCACATCCATACATGACTACTCGAAAAACCATAGCCTAGACTAGATGGACCTTTGTTGGCAAAGTAAAGTCTCTGCTTTTTAATATGCTGTCTAGGTTGGTCATAACTTTTCTTCCATGGAGCAAGCATCTTTTAATTTCATGGCTGCAGTCACCATCTGCAGTGATTTTGGAGCCCAATAAAAATAAAGTCTGACACTGTTTCCCCATTTATCTGCCATTGATGGGACTGGATGCCATGATCTCAGTTTTCTGAATGTTGAGTTTTAAGCCAACTTTTTCAGTCTCCTCTTACACTTTCATCAAGAGGCTCTTTAGTTCTTCACTTGCTGCCATAAAGGTGGTATCATCTGCATATATGAGGTTATTGATATTTCTTCCAGCAATCTTGATTCCAGCTTCTGCTTCCTCCAGCCCAGCAATTATCATGATGTACTCTGCATATAAGTTAAGTAAGCAGGGTGAGAAAATACAACCTTGATGTACTCCTTTCCCAGTTTGGAACCAGTCTGTTGTTCCGTGTCTAGTTCTAACTGTTGCTTCCTGACCTGCATACAGATTTCTTAAGAGTAAGGTCAGATGGTCTGGTATTCCCATCTCTTGAAGAAATTTCCACAGTTTATTGTGATCCACACAGTCAAAGGCTTTGGCATAGTCCGTAAAGCAGAAATAGATGCTTTTTGGAACTCTCTTGCTTTTTTGATGATCCAGCAGATGTTGGCAATTTGATCTCTGGCTTCTCTGTCTTTTTTAAATCCAGCTTTAACATCTGGAAGTTCATGGTTCATGTATTGTTGAAGCCTGGCTTGAAGAATTTTGAGCTTTACTTTACAAGTGTGTGAGATGAGTGCAAGTGTGCGGTTATTGGAACATTCTTTGGCATTGCCTTTGTTTGGGATTGGAGTGAAAACTGACCTCTTCCAGTCCTGTGGCCTCTGCTGAGTTTTCCAAATTTGCTGGCATATTGAGTGCAGCACTTTCACAGCATCATCTTTTAGGATTTGAAATAGCTCAACTGGAATTCCATCACCTCCACTAGTTTTGTTCGTAGTGATGCTTCCTAAGGCCCATTTCACTTTGCATTCCAGGATGTCTGGCTCTAGGTGAGTGATCACACCATCGTGATTTTCTGGGTGGTGAAGATCTTTTTTGTACAGTTCTTCTGTGTATTCTTGCCACAACTTCTTAATATCTTCTGCTTCTTTTAGGTCCATACCATTTCTGTGCTTTATTGAGCCCATCTTTGCATGAAATGTTCCCTTGGTGTCTCTAACTTTCTTGAAGAGATCTCTAGCCTCTCCCAGTCTATTGTTTTCCTCTTATTTCTTTGCACTGATGACCGAGGAAGGCTTTCTCATCTCTCCTTGCTACTCTTGGGAACTTGGCGTTCAAATGGGTATACCTTTCCTTTTTTCCTTTGCTTTTTGCATGTCTTCTTTTCACAGCTATCTGTAAGGCCTCCTCAGAGAGCCATTTCGCTTTTTTTGCATTTGCTTTTCTTGGGGATGGTCTTGCTCCCTGTCTCCTTTATAATGAACGTCAAGAACCTCTGTCCACAGTTCATCAGGCACTCTGTCTATCAGATCTATCCCCTAAAATCTATTTGTCACTTCCACTGTATAATCGTTAGGGATTTGATTTAGGTCATACCTGAATGATCTAGTGATTTTCCCTACTTTCTTCAATTTAAGTCTGAATTTGGCAATAAGGAGTTCATGATCTGAGCCACAGTCAGCTCCTGGTCTTGGTTTTGCTGACTGTATAGAGCTTCTCCATCTTTGGCTGCAAAGAATATATAGTCAGTCTGATTTCGGTGTTGACCATCTGGTCATGTCCACGTGTGGAGTCTTCTCCTGTGTTGTTGGAAGAGGGTGTTTGCTCTGACCAGTGCATTCTCTTGGCAAAACTCTATTAGCCTTTGCTCTGCTTAATTATGTACTCCAAGGCCAAATTTGCCTGTTACTCCAGGTGTTTCTTGATTTCCTACTTTTGCATTCCAGTCCCTATATTGAAAAGGGCATCCTTTTTGAGTGTTAGTTCTAGAAGGTCTTGTAGGCCTTCATAGAACCATTCAACTTCAGCTTCTTCAGCATTACTGGTTGGGGCATAGACTTGGATTACTGTGATATTGAATGGTTTGTTTGCCTTGGAAATGAACAGAGATCATTCTTTTGTTTTTGAGATTACATCCAGGTACTGCATTTCGGACTCAATTTTGTTAACTGTGATGGGTACTCCATTTCTTCTAAGGGATTCTTGGCCACAGTGGTAGATATAAACTCCAGAATAAATTGTTACAATTACTTTATGTAATTTAAAGTCTTTTTTAAAGAAACTGAGATATGAAAGTATATTTATAGTTTTTGTACTAACCTTATTATTTCTGGTTCTCTATTTCCTCATGTAGATTTGATTTATATGATGTTATTTCCTTACTTCAGTAATTTGTTTCCAGGTGTCTTTTTCGTGCTGTTATTGTCAGATATGTGACATATTCTGTATATTACAGACCCAGCAATGCAATTGCGTGTATGTTGTATGTGTAGTTGCTTGTAAAATCAGTTAAGAGAAGATACATGCAGTTATGTTCTCTTTATTAGCATGCATGCATGTTTTCTCATTTGATTATTTTTTATAATTCCTTATTTTTCATTGATATTCTGTATTTGACGAGTCCTTATACTAATACCTTCCTTTAATTATTTAAGCATGATTTTCTTTAGTTCTTTGAATATATTTATAATAGCTGCTTTGAACGCTTTGTCTGATGAATCCAGCATCTAGACCCTCTCAAAGTCATGTGCAGTCTACCAGAGATGACTGGTTTTCACCTTGTTCTCTTCACCTCTTTCCCTGTTCTCCGCATAAGCTTTTGGCTGGTCTGCTTCTATAGCTGTCACACCTAGCTGTCAGCCTCCACTAACTGCTAAGTGATTACTCTATTGTTTTCACCAATATCCCAGGGCATAAATTTTTTCATAGTCTGATTGCAGTAAGTCAGATCTCTGTAGAAGCTAAGTGTTGCCAGCCTTTGAGACTTGTGCTGATTACCCTGAGGAATCTTCCTGCCTTTTTCTTTGTCTAGTTCTCTCCGTTAAACTTCTAGCTGGTTTGCAGCTTTGCTTGTTACTACTGCTGTCATGGAACTACCAGCTTTCTTTTAGCTATTCACTCCCAAGATCCCCATAGTTTTGGACGTTGCCCTTTGAAATGAATTTTCCCACAGTCTATTCCAGGTAAAGTAATTCCATTAGGTGGAGGACAGAGCTTTCTGTTCTTAACTGTCTACCTTTTCCCCTAGGAGGACCCTCCACCTTGCCTTAGTGAAATTAGGGTCAGAGGCAAAGAGATCACTTCACTTGAAGGGACACCCTGCTCTCAGAGTAGAGCACTTGCTTTTATTTAATTAATTAATTTATTTAAATTAGTTGGCGGCTAATTACTTCACAACATTTCAGTGGGTTTTGTCATACATTGATGTGAATCAGCCATAGAGTTACACGTATTCCCCATCCCGATCCCCCCTCCCACCTCCCTCTCCACCCGATTCCTCTGGGTCTTCCCAGTGCACCAGGCCCGAGCACTTGTCTCATGCATCCCACCTGGGCTGGTGATCTGTTTCACCATAGATAATATACATGCTGTTTTATCGAAACATCCCACCCTCACCTTCTCCCACAGAGTTCAAAAGTCTGTTCTGTACATCTGTGTCTCTTTTTCTGTTTTGCACATAGGGTTATCATTACCATCTTTCTAAATTCCATATATATGTATTAGTATGCTGTAATGTTCTTTATCTTTCTGGCTTACTTCACTCTGTATAATGGGCTCCAGTTTCATCCATCTCATTAGAACTGGTTCAAATGAATTCTTTTTAAGGGCTGAGTAATAACTCCATGGTGTATATGTACCACAGCTTCCTTATCCATTCATCTGCTGATGGGCATCTAGGTTGCTTCCATGTCCTGGCTATTATAAACAGTGCTGCGATGAACATTGGGGTGCACGTGTCTCTTTCAGATCTGGTTTCCTCAGTGTGTATGCCCAGAAGTGGGATTGCTGGGTCATATGGCAGTTCTATTTCCAGTTTTTTAAGAAATTCCACACTGTTTTCCATAGCGGCTGTACTAGTTTGCATTCCCACCAACAGTGTAAGAGGGTTCCCTTTTCTCCACACCCTCTCCAGCATTTATTGCTTGTAGACTTTTGGATAGCAGCCATCCTGACTGGCGTGTAATGGTACCTCATTGTGGTTTTGATTTGCATTTCTCTGTAATGAGTGATGTTGAGCATCTTTTCATGTGTTTGTTAGCCATCTGTATGTCTTCTTTGGAGAAATGTCTGTTTAGTTCTTTGGCCCATTTTTTGATTGGGTCATTTATTTTTCTGGAATTGAGCTTCAGGAGTTGCTTGTATATTTTTGAGATTAATCCTTTGTTTCTTCATTTGCTATTATTTTCTCCCAATCTGAGGGCTGTCTTTTCACCTTACTTATAGTTTCCTTTGTTGTGCAAAAGCTTTTAAGTTTCATTAGGTCCCATTTGTTTAGTTTTGCTTTTATTTCCAATATTCTGGGAGGTGGGTCATAGAGGATCTTGCTGTGATTTATGTCGGAGAGTGTTTTGCCTATGTTCTCCTTCTAGGAGTTTATAGTTTCTGGTCTTACATTTAGATCTTTAATCCATTTTGAGTTTATTTTTGTGTATGGTGTTAGAAAGTGTTCTAGTTTCATTCTTTTACAAGTGGTTGACCAGTTTTCCCAGCACCACTTGTTAAAGAGGTTGTCTTTTTTCCATTGTATATCCTTGCCTCCTTTGTCAAAGATAAGGAGTCCATAGGTTCGTGGATTTATCTCTGGGCTTTCTATTCTGTTCCATTGATCTATATTTCTGTCTTTGGAGCACTTGCTTTTAACTTGCCCCTTCTGGTAAAGAACTTCTGTCTTGGGAGTGAGCAATTGGGACCTAATACTTTCAGCTTACTGCACCGGAAAAAGAGCTTTTCTGCCTTATACATGGGGGCTGGTTGGATGAAGGGACTCTTTTACTCTTCTCATGCAGACCTGCCTGGCATAGAGTTTCTGCATCATGGAGGTGGGGGAGTGGGGCAGGTGGGAGATGCCAGCAGCATTCCCCTCCAAGGGTGAAATTCATTCCTAGGCTGGAATGTGGGAGTTCCTGTAGCACCTGTGTGGTGTAGAACATCTGAGTAGTTATCCTGAGTTGTGGGGTGTAATTGGAAGTGGTTTATGGTTCATATATCATGGATACTTGCTGCTCTCACGTCTGTTTAATGTTTTCTTGAATAATTTTTTTTTTATTTGCTATATGCCCTTGAGACAATTTTCAGAGACATTAAATGGTTGACTTTAAAATTTTGTTTCTACCAGTTCAGTTCAGTCAGTTCAGTCAGTCAGTCATGTCCGATTCTTTGTGAACCCATGGACTGCAGCATGCCAGGCTTGCCTGTCCATCAGTAACTCCCACAACTTGTTCAAACTCATGTCCATTGAGTCGGTGATGCCTTCCAACCATCTTATTCTCTGTTGTTCCCTTCTCCTGCCTTGAATCTTTCCCAGCATCAGGATCTTTTCCAGTGAGTCAGTTCTTCACATCAGGTGGCCAAAGTATTGAAGTTTCAGCTTCAGCATCAGTCCTTCCAATGAATACCCAGGACTGATCTCCTTTTGGATGGACTGGTTGGATCTCCTTGCAGTCCAAGGGACTCTCAAGAGTCTTCTCCAACACCACAATTCTTTGGTGCTCAGTTTTCTTTATGGTCCAACTCTCACATCTGTACATGAGCCCTGGAAAAACCTTAGCTTTGACTAGATGGACTTTTGTTGCCAAAGTAATGTTTTACTGGAGAAATGGTCCGCCTAGCTCAGCATGCCACTATTCTTGAAGTCTCACTCTCCCATGTTATCTTTCAGAAGCTTTTTTGTTATGCTTTTCATATTTAGGTCTGTAATTCTTCAGAAGTTGATATTTTTCTGTGTGGGGTTATATTGGAATAGATTTCATTTCCCTGTGACTGTCCTGATATCCGAGCACAATTTACTGGAAAGAATTGTTCTTTCACACTGTTTTCCTTTTTTTGTAAGTCAAGTGTCTATGCCTAGAAACAGGTCTATGTCTATGCTTTATATTCTATATCATGTTAGTCTTTTTTTTATAATTAGGTTGATACTCAATAAAATACATTTCCTGCTTTTTGGTAGGTGGAATTTTAAAGATATTTTCCTAACATTTCTGTCTCAATTATTCAGTGAACTACTGATCTAGGAAGTGCTGTGAAGGAATTTTGCAGGTATAATTAAAGTTACTAATCAACAGACCTTAAAATAGATTATTTTGGATTATTTGAGTGGGTCCTGTATACTCAGACAAGCCCTTAAAAATAGAAGAGTCAGAAGAAAAGAAGGCAGAAGAAGGAAGCAAAAGAGAAGGGGCAGAAGGAGAGATCAGAGGGATTTACTCAGAAGCAATGAAAAGGACTTGGCCTGCTGTTACTGCCTTTGAAAGGGGGTGACAGTGAGTCAGGGAGTGCAGGCAGTCTCTAGAAACTGAGACCAAACCCCACTTGAGGGTAGCAGGGAAATGGAGGCCTCTGTCCTGCAACTGCTTGGCACTGATGGTTGTCAACGTGGACCATTCTAAACGAACCTGGAAATATATTCTCTCCTGGAGTGTCAGGACAGGGACACAGCTTGGCTGATACCTTGATTCATTCTTATGAAACTCGAAGGAGAGAACCAGCTGAGCCATGATGTGCCAAGATATCTGACCCATAGAACTTGCAGATAATGGGTGCTTTAAGCTGATAAGTGTATAGTTAACTTATTAGAATAGCAGTAGACACTTTATTTTAGATTTTCTTCAAAATTGCTTTGGCTGTTTTTGGCTAAGTTAAAAAATCAAACACCCATCTGTTGGGACTTTCATTGAGATAACACTGAGTATATTGATTATATCTTTAAAATAATGAGTGTTAAAAAAGGCAGTGCCAAAGAATGTTCAGAGTACTATACAGTTGTGCTCATTTCACATGCTAGCAAGGTAACACTCAGAATCCTTCAAGCTTGGCTTCAACAATATGTGAACTGAGAACTTCCAGATGTACATGCTGTATTTAGCAAAGGCAGAGGAACCAGAGATCAAATTGCCAACATCTGTTGGATCATAGAGAAAGCAAGGGAATTCCAGGAAAACATCTACTTCTGCTTCATTGACTACACTAAAGCCTTTGACTGTGTTGATCTCAAACTGGAAAGTTCTTAAAGAGATGGGAATATCAGACCACCTGACCTATGTCCGGAGAAACCTGTATGCAGGGCAAGAAGCAACAATTAGAACTGGAGATGAAACAGTGGACGGGTTCAAAATTGGAATAGGAGTACCTCTAGACTGTGTATTGTCACCGTATGTACTCTGCATAACTTCTGTGCATAGTACCTTATGGAAAATGCCAGGCTGGATGAATCACAAGCTGGAGTCAAGATTGTTGTGAGAAATAACAGCAATGTCAGATATGCAGATGATACCACTCTAATGGCAGAAAGTGAAGAGGAATTAAAGAGCCTGTTGATTGAAGGTGAAAGAGGAGAATGAAAAAGCTAGTTTAGAACTCCGTTCAAAAAAAAAAACAACCTCTGTTCAAAAAACTAAGATCATGGCATCCAGTCCCATCATTCATGGCAAATCGATGGGGGAAAATGTGGAAACAGTGTCAGGTTTTATTTTCTTGGGTGCCAAAATCACTGCAGATGTGACTGCAGCCATGAAATTAAAACGACACTTGCTCCTTGGTGAAAAGCTATGACAATCCTAGACAATGTATTAAAAAGCAGAGACATCAATTTGCCAGTCAAAGTTCGTATAGTCAAGGCTAGGGTTTTTCTAGTAGTCATGTACGGATGTGAGCGTTGAACGATAAAGAAGATTGAGCGCCAAAGAATTGATGCTTTAGAATTGTGCTGGAGAAGACTCTTGAGAGTCACTTGGGCACTTGAGAGTCACTTGGGCAGCATGGAGATCAAACCAGTCAATCCTAAAGGAAATCAGTCCTTAGTATTCATTGGAAGGACTGATGGTAAAGCTCCTGTACTTTGGCCACCTCGTGTGAAGAGCTGACTCATTGGAAAGACCTTGGTGCTGGAAAAAGTGCAGGCCAGAGAAGTGGGTGACAGAGGATGAGATGGTTAGATAAGCATCACTAATTCAATGGACATGAGTTTGAGCAAACTCCAGGAGATAGTGAAGGACAGGGAAGCCTAGTGTGCTGCAGTCCATGGGGTTTGAAACAGTGGAACACAGGTTAGTGACTGAACAAAATAATTTATGCCTGTAGTGTGTTCCCACCATCATGTTAATAATGTTTTATAGTTTTCTCTGTAATAAACTTGCATAATTACTGTTGCATTTCTAGGTATTTTTACTTTTTGATGTTACTATAAATAAGATACCTATTTTAGTTTTATTATTTTTTGTTTATTGATGATATGTGGAAATTCAGTTTTTGCATTTGACTTGATAACCAGCAACTTTGGTTATAATTCTAATTTATCTTAGCTAGATTTGTTTTTTATAAACATATGGCCTATGAATGATAATTTCATTTCATCTTTTCCAATCCTTATATGTATTTGTTTTTTCCAGCCTTGTAGTGACTATGACTTCTAGTCATATGACTTCTAATAAGGTGTTGAATAAATTGGTTATCATGGGAATACTTGTGTTGTTACTAATTTTAGAAGTAGGGGGAGAATTTTTCAGTATTTCACAATTTATTGTATGGGTATTTTGGATCTGCCCTTTTCCAGATCAAGGAAGTTCCTTTCTATTACTAGTTACTAATTTTTTTTTGTTGTTGTTGTTTAAATCACAAATGGATATTAAATTTTATCATATGCTTTTTCTGCATCTTTTTTGGACAATCTAATTTTTTTCCAGGTTTTTTTTTTTTTTTTTTAATGTGATGGATATTATTTTATTCCTCTTGAAGTGTTAAAGCAACCTTGTTTTCCTGGACTAAACCCAGTTTAATTTTGAGCTCTTATTTTTCTACAAATTATTTTACTGATCTTTGTTTAGTATTTTTCACCTATATTCATGAATGAGATAGGTCTGTAACTTCTTACAAATTTGTTCTCTAGATTTTGAAGCAGCTCATGGGAGCTGTATTTCCCAATTTGGGGCATTTTGATAACAGTTTGTGTCTTTCATGTGCTAAAAATAAATTTTACTGACTATAAGACACCTTATATTTTCCTATCTTTAATATCTGGAATATGTTACTCTCTTTTCTTGTGGCATAAACTATTGCCTTTGAAAATTAGATGTTGGCCTTCTGGGCTGAATTCTAAAGTGTACATGGTGCTCTTTCAGTAAGCAGTTTTATTTTATTTTTTTAATTTTCAAGAAAGCTTTGTTGAATTGTGGTTTTTACTATTTATTCTGTTATGGTAGTGCTCTTTAAAGACTTTTGTTTTCTGAATGTTGGATCCCTGTTACGCATTAAGTGGTTGCTTTGTCTTATCCTTTTAATCTCTTCATTTCTTTTGATTTCAGAACTATTCCTCCTTTTATTTCCTTAAAGCATTATCTTTTTTCTTGGGTTCATTCAGGCTTAATCTTCATTTCTGAAAATCTTAGGTTTTTATATCAGGGTAACATTGACTTCATAAAAATGAGTTGAGAAATACCTTTTCTTTTTACCATTTTCTCAAGTAATTTGTGTAAGAAGGGTGTTACAGCATCATTAAAATATTTGGTAGACTTCACTGAAGCTTTCTAGGCTTGGAATTTTCTCTGTGAAATTTTAAGCAATGGCTTCAGTTTCTATAATGTCATAATGCTCTTTAGAATTTTAATTTTCATATCAGTTTTGGTAAATTGTGTCTTCTAGGAATCCTTCCATTTTATGTAAAGTTTCAAATGTGTCTGCATAAAATTGTAAATAATAGTCCCTTGTGATCTTTCTTTGTCTAGAGTCTATTGTGATGTCCTCTTTTTCATTCCAGATGGTCACTGTCTGTGGCTTGTCTCTCTTCTTGACCCATCTTACCAGTTTATGCCTCTTCATGGAACCATCTTTTAGTTTTGTTCACTGGGCTATGGTTTATTCAGAAGTATCTTGCTTAATTTTTAAACACGAGGTATCTCTAAATGTTTTTTCCTTACTAATTTCTATCTTAACTCCACCATAGTAAGAACTAAATCTATAAGATTTCAATTCTTTAAAATTTGAGACCTACTTTATGGCAGACATACAGTCTGTCTTGGTAAATATTCCTTATATAGGGCTAAGATTTTTTTTGGGGGGGGCTGTGGTTATTAGATGTCATGTAATATGTGTATCAGTTATATCCAGTTTGTTTCTTTTTAAAACTGTTATCATTACTTTTTAAATTTGCTCTTATTCAGAGAAAAGTTTGTTAAAATGTCCAAAAAACAATTGTAGATTTGTCTGTTTCTCTGTATAGTTTCTGTATATTTCAAATATGTTA